>NW_015386630.1:70721-78275 GCF_001527695.2 Protobothrops mucrosquamatus | reverse complement strand
GGCCGCATTCTGGACCAGTTGGAGTCTCCGGGTGCTCCTCAAAGGGAGCCCCATGTAGAGAGCATTACAGTAGTCCAGGCGAGAGGTGACGAGAGCATGAGTGACTGTGCGCAAGGCGTCCCGGTCCAGAAAAGGTCGCAACTGGTGAATCAGGCGGACCTGATAAAACGCCCCCCTGGTCACGGCCGACAAATGGTCTCTTCCTCCTTCCTCTCAGTCACAGGCCAGGTCCTGTCTATTTCTGTTACAGAGAAAGCACAAACCACTGAGCAGCGCTATGTAAAGCTAAAGGAAAAGTACAGCGAGCTGGTGCAGAATCATGCGGACCTCCTGCGCAAGGTAATGCTGCATTACTTCCCTCCATTGTTCAATGCTGAGAGTAAACTAGGGGTCATCTCGCCTGGCTCTGCGCGTTGAAATAGGATTGTTCGCTGATTGCAAAGCAAAAAGCCTGTGAAATGAGTTAAGGTTAAACCCTTATTAGCCGTTGACATACTGTCACAAGAGATTTGAGACAGTCTGGGTCTCTATAGGCCTCTTTGCCATCCTCTGTAGAAAGATACACTAAGTAATATATTTTTCATTCACTTAGACAACCAATTATAGTTTTAATTAAATCTGTTAAAGAAAGTCTAGAAAAACAACAGTCAGGCAAAGATGGAAAGAGGGAGGGATATATTTTTGAACTAGGCTAAGTAAAATTTGAAAGAGATCTGCAAAATCTTCCAAATATTAATCAGAAACCAAAAGGACTCAAGAAAAAGTTCTGTTGAATATGACGCTTCTCCAGGAACCTTCAGCATAGCACATGTGCTCCAACTGGAAGAGTTGCTAGAATTCCCCAAAAAACTTTTACAAGGTGAAGAGGCAAGGAAAATGTTATTTGTTTATTTGTCTTCTGCCTTTATTAGTTTTATAAATAACGCAAGCAATGAACATACATAACATTCCTTCCTCCTCTTATTTTCTTCATAACAACAGCCCTGTGAGATGGGTTGGATTGAGAGAGAATGATGGGGCCAAAGTTATCCAGCTGGCTTTGATGCCTAAGGCAGGCCTATAGCCAATGGTCTCCCAGTTTTTAACCTGATGCCTTAACTACTAGACCAAACTGGACACTCCCTTTGGACTGTCCCATAAGGTAGGAGGACTCCACTTATTAGGACAATGATGACCAGTGGCTAAAACCTCCCTTTCTTTCCTTGCCTTCCTGTGCTGGCCTTTAGAATGCTGAAGTCACCAAGCAGGTGACTATGGCAAGACAGATCCAAAGTGACACAGAGCGAGACAAGAAAGAGCTTGAGGACTCCTTTCAGCGGTTGAGTGAGCAAGCCCAGCGAAAGGTAAAGAGATGTCAAGAGAAGTAGAAAGATCATCATTTTTCTTAGAAGAGAAATGGAATTCAGGATGATAGTGGTAGGAATATAGAAAATGGTAGAGGGAGCTGTTTGGGAAAAGCACACAATCATTTTTTGATGCTCCTATCATTTTCTCTGTAGACACAGGAACAGGCAGAGATCTTGGAAACATTGAAGAGAGAGCTAATTGCCAACAAACAGGAGCTTCAATGTCTCCAGAGCATTGTTGATTCCACTGCACAGGTGGGTCTTTCCTTACCGTTCTGTGATAAGTATAACCATAAAAGAGCAGGACCCCAGCAAACATTCTAAAAGTAGAAATGAGCAGAAACAAAAACCAGAGGCATGTGGAATGAAATAGAAAATTAGATGACTCAGTTAGAAAGAGAGGACCAAACACAAATAGCCAATGGCATCCCTGGGGTTCTGGCTGCCATTTTGTATGCTTTCTTTGGAACTGGTATACTCAAAGGGAAAAGAAGATTCCAGTTCTCCTCCACTCTCCTCCCTTGCCTATCTAGTCTGAAGCAGAGCACACCACTCAACTGGCTGCCCAGAAGCAAGAGAAAGATATTCTCACTGAGACCATGGCTCAGCGTGATCAGCAGATGGCAGCTTTGGAAGCAGAAGTAGAGCAGTTAAAGGCTACACTTGAAAAAGAAAAAGAATACAGCAGTAAGACAATCCAGGAGTTGCAGAACTGCTTGGGGGAAACAGTAAGTTGGCTGTGATTACATGGATAGTATGTTACTGAGAGAGTCCAGAACCAACTTTCCGTCAAACCATGGAAGATCTGAAATATTCTCAGCCTCTTCTCATTTGGGATTTTAGATTCTTTCCAGACCCAGCAGAGAAGATGGTCAAGGACACAGATTTATTTATTCCGAAGTTCTCTTCAACATTCTATCATTTTAGTGATTTTTCTGACTAATTGAGCCTTAGTCTTGAAATGCACCAATATTTTAGTCCTGTTTCCTGTTGTGAAGTGAATGGAATGGGCATTCCATTCCATATTATTTTAAATGCAATTATATAATTTTATATCTTCTATGAGCCTCACCAACCACAATCCATTTAATTTGCAAGCCATCCCAAGAGAAGATATACCTGGTTCACTGATACTTTGCATCACTGTGTCTCTTCCTTTGCTCTTAGGAAGGCAACACACAGGCTCTTCAGCAGGAGCTCCTGGACAAACAGTTTGTACTCCTTCAGTGTGCTGTGAAAGAGGCTGAACAGATGGTACAGGATGCTCTCAATCAACTTGAAGACCCCACTCATATCAGTAGCACAAGCTCTGCAGGTTAGCAGTCAGGGTTAAAATGATGTGTAAAACCAGATGCTGTTTCCTTCCCTACTAAAATGTCTAATTTAAAAATGGATATAGTTGTGTATATGTATCACATCAAATTGTGCTTCAAGTTGTACTTCTTAGAAGAGCTTATGTAATGCATACTTCTGTTGTTGCATAGATTACCTTTTATCAAGGACTCGTGCAGCTTCTGAATGTGTGGAGCGGCTACAGGAAGCATGCAGCCAATACCTTTCTGACCAGTCAGGTGAGACATTCATAACTACACCAGTTGAACAGCCAGTGTACATATCAAGCATGCAGATAGAAAGCCCTGACAGCATATACTATTAAAGCATTCCTGAATTGCTGGACTCTCTTGCCTGTAACATTTTGAAATGAAAGATGGAAAAAAGCATACATCACTGTGTCTTTCATGTGGCATTAAAAAAAACATTGGTGAGCCTAAGCAGATTTCATGTGTTTCACCCTTGTCCATTTTGGTTCAAAAGGTTCAGGATTTTGTTAACATTCCCTTAATTTGGGTGCTGTCTTTTTGCTTCTAGATGTGAGCAGTTTGTTATCATGTGTGCCTCTTTTTGCTCACCTGATTGGTGATGCCATTCTGCAGGCTAGTGCCACATCGCACAGGGCCCCCATGGAATCCGCTGATTGTGAGTATACATGGCAGAGGGCCTGATTAGTTAAGGGGCTATCTGTCTTCCATTGTTTCTTCCAGGCCTGTAAAACTGGGTAGAATTGACATGCTTCAGGTTCTTTCCATTAAGCAGTGTTGCCTGATGGAACCTAGAAAACATGCCTTCTCTGTCACATTACCTCTGGAACATCTCTTTTGAGATACATCTGGCCCCCACCCTGGCTATGTTCAAAAGAATTCTGAAAACATGGCTTCTTTCTTAGGCCTTGAGTGGTGGGTCCTGTGTGTTCTATTGTTTTTGAGTGGTTGTTCTTCCAGATGTTGTGTTTTTAATTGTATATCAGAAATGATTGACTGTGTGCTAGCCAGAATCATCATAGATACACAGATACACACACATACTTGTTGATTGCATGTTTACATGCGTGCGTTCATGCATATACAGTACACACACATCCATATCTATGTATATCTGGGGCAGAAGAGATGTAAGAATCTTTTAGGTCATACGTGTGAGATTAATCCTTTCTTTGCATGCTTCCAGTGCTGTTAGAGACCAGCAAGCAATGTGGGAATGAGACCTTGCACTACCTGGGAATGCTGAAAGACAAAGCTACTTTGGAAAGTGCTGACTGCACTGCTGTCAGGAATTGTCTCAACCAGATGACTGCAATTGGACAGGTGAGATACCCCATGGCATAAGGAAGGATAAGAAGCAGGATTCCTTGTCTGAGCCAGGGGCAGCTATCCAGATCAGTGAGCCTACTATATCAGTGGTGGTGAACCTATGGCACGGGTGCCAGAGGCGGCACTCAGAGCCGTCGCCCCAGTCCTAGGCCTTCAGCTGGGTTTTATAAAACCTTTTCGCTTTAGGCCTCTGCTGCCGTGCGCAAAAAAAAAAAAGGTTCAATCAGTCAATTTCAACTTCTCGTGGGAAAAAAAAAGATCTTGCAAAGTTGGAATTGATTGATTGAACTTTTTAGTCCCACCCAGTCTGCCTTTACCACCGCAGCCACGCCCACCCATTGGGCCACACCCACCCAATGGGCCACACCCACCCAGCACCCAACGATGCATAAGTGGGTTTTGGGTTGCAGTTTGGGCACTCGGTCTCTAAAAGGTTCGCCATCACTGTACTATATTATCCACTGAAGAGAAATCTCTCTTTGGGGAGCTTTGAGCTCCTCTTTTGCTACAGTAGAAGATTCCTGTGAAGACAGGAGGAACAAGGGGAAAGGAGTGTATTATCTTTCAATCTGCAGGAACTGCGGCCCAAAGGCTTGGATGTTGAGGAAGAGAAACTGGGAGATCTGGTTGATGAAGAGATGGCAGCGACGGCAGCAGCCGTTGAGACAGCAGCTGCCAGGATTGAGGTGAGATGCAGCAATGTTAGATTCTCGCTCTGCCCCACCCCCTCATGTGAAATTACTTTAGAAAGAATTTTCAGCTTGAGAAATTAGAGTTTATTTGCAGTTCCATGTCTTGGAAGAATGGGTTCTGGGGTTAAGATCTAAGTGGAAATGGTTTCCCATTGCTGTTTGAGATATTGAATGTGTTAATCTGAACTCTGACCCCATCCCTCCCCCTTGTTGAAACAGGAAATGCTGAATAAATCACGAGCAGGGGACAGAGGAGTAAAGTTTGAGGTCAACGAGAGGTTGGTATTAAAGGCTGGCACTGATGTCTTCAGATATTAGGTTCCTCCTGCTGCTTATAAAGAAGTTTGAACCTGGTGAGTTTACATGTTGGGGAAATTATGAGGGAGAGGGAGCATGACAACATCTGCCATGCATTTTTCCCCACATGGCATTTACAGTATTTGAAAACTGGGCTGAATTGCTTTGTCCATTTAGCATCTCTTATTCCTGTGCTTGTCTAATGGATTGCAGGCCCACATATGCCCTTGCAACCTCCCTCTCATTATTCGCATTGGGACACCAAGGAAAAGTCAAACAAGCAGCAGCTCTGTTTATCTCCTTCTCCAAACTCCTAGCATTTTTGAATCTCTCAAAATAGGAGAGAAGGACTAATGCAGAATTCCCATAGGTTAAAGCAGAGATTTTTTAAAAACATCAGTAGCTTATTTCCTGGAGAAGACTCCTGCGAGTCCCTTGGACTGCAGTCCTAGAAGAGGTCAACCCTGACTGCTCTTTAGAAGGCCAGATCCTGAAGTTGAAACTCAAATACTTTGGCCACCTAATGAGAAGGAAGGACTCACTGGAGAAGAGCCTAATGCTGGGAAAGATTGAGGGCAATAGAAGAAGGGGACGACAGAGAATGAGGTGGCTGGATGGAGTCACTGAAGCAGTAGGGGTGAGCTTAAATGGACTTCAGAAGATGGTAGAGGACAGGAAGACCAGGAACGTTGTCCATGGGGTCACAATGGGTCGGACACGACTTCGCAATTAACAACAACAAGCTCATTTCCTACTCACACATGCAGTTTTATCAATTACATTTTTTAGGATACACAATTGTAGAAGGGAAAGACAAGCCTCCTGCTGTCACCCTAGTTGAAGTATTTAATTGCATTACTAAAGAGATTAAGCTCTGCCAAAACCATCAGAAAAATGCTTTTGGGAATCCTACAGTAGGATTACTCCATTTGAACTGAAGTCTGTCTTCTCCTGTTACCATTGGTTTTGTATCTTGCAGAATTTTGGGGTCCTGCACAGACTTAATGCAGGCCATCCAAGTTTTGGTGTTGGCTTCCAAGGACCTCCAACAAGAGATTGTGGAGAGCGGAAGGGTGAGTCTGTACTAGTCTTGTAACACCTGCTCTACTGTCACCACAACTTATTTTTATGAAAAAATATACCAGCAATCATGGTAGTGCCGATTAAAGGTAAAGCGGGCAAACATACTAATCTCACTAAATGACAGAGCTAATGAAGCCTCCTGCTGTTCATTTATTTATTGAATTGTGTAATAAGATTGGATGGCAGACTTAAGTATTAATATTTTAATTTATATTAGATTTTTATCCCTCTTCTATTTGGTCAACACAAGGTGGCATACATAAAAAAATTTTCTATTTTCCCCACAACATCATCCCTGTGAGATGGTTGGAGCTGAGAGAGGCCCAAAGTACTTGTCTAAGGGAGGACAGTCTCCTGGTTTCTAGCCCAGCTCCTTAGCCACTAAACTGGTTGCCTCTATATATTTTACTTATAACACTTAGATGTGATTCCTTTTCTTCTGCAGGGAGCAGCATCCCCCAAAGAATTCTATGCCAGAAATTCCCGTTGGACAGAGGGCCTGATTTCTGCTTCCAAGGCTGTAGGCTGGGGAGCAACTGTGATGGTGTAAGTTTCTGCAGCATGGCCCCAGCCAATTGTGGCATTGTCATGTTGCCGTTCAAGTTATGGACAAACATCTGTGCACTGTTGCTTTGAGTCACGGCTAGAAGAGTGAAAGAAAAGGATTCACTGTTCATTTGTATTTGTCTCCATAGAGATGCTGCTGACCTTGTAGTTCAAGGGAACGGGAAGTTTGAAGAACTCATGGTTTGTTCGCATGAAATTGCAGCAAGCACAGCTCAGCTTGTTGCTGCTTCAAAGGTAGGCTTTTTCACAGAGAAATTCAGTGCTAGAGGATGTAATTAATGACTATTCAAAGTAATGAGTTTTTACTAGGTGAAGGAATTGTTTCTTGAACATCAAAGAAGGGCTTTTAGTCTGGGAGCTATTCCATTACTTTTTACCTATTGTCAGAAACAAATTGCAGAGGTGAATGGATCTGTGCTCCCTCAAAATAGAGGAAGTTTGGTTCCGATGCTTTCTTGGCTTATGGTCTCATAGCTCCATGCCAATCATTGGAAGGATTCCCTGCTGTTACCATTTTCTGTGGACTAGTCTACTTCCATTAATGGTTATAATGACTGAGACATTCTGGGAGTAAAAATCCACGTGTTCTGGATGTTGCCAAATTGAAGAAGATTGTTGAACAAAAACTATAATAAAGTTTTCTGGAAACACAATTTCGGTATCTTGAAAACATGGAATTTGGGATAGATGGATAGACAGACAGACAGAGAGACAAACAGACAGACAAAAAATAAGACAAATTGGGATGGACAGAAGCACTTTTTTGGTCATTTTGTTTTAGATAATGGTACTGCCCTAGTATCACCCCATATGCTTATGATTAATTATTGAATGTTGTTTTCAGTACCTCCCTGTCTCTCCTGTTTGTCTGCAGGAGCTTTGTCTTTTTTTTTTTTTTTTTTTAAACAGATTTCAAAGTTT
>NW_015386630.1:8163-70621 GCF_001527695.2 Protobothrops mucrosquamatus | reverse complement strand
GATTGCCTCTCGAGGAGTTAATCAGGCAACAGCCAGAGTAGTGGCTTCCACTAAGTCAGGAAAATCACAAATACAGGAGAAAGGTAATTTTTCTTCAGTGCACAGGTGGATGACAAAAGCCCCTTTCCTTTCTTGAGAAGTAATTTTATAAGGGTGAGTGTTAAAAGGCCTCTGGCTCTCTCTGAATATAGTTACCTTTCATATTCATCCAGTGGCCTGTGGTCCGTTGGCACAGTTATGCTTGCCAGCTATGTGGCAAGAAATCTCAGCCAATTGAGGGTAGGGCTGGGGAGCGGCACCTTTTAACGAGAATAATAGTGAGATATTCCCCTACAGATAGCATGGACTTCTCTGACATGACACTAACACAGATCAAACGCCAAGAAATGGACTCTCAGGTAAAGTGGGCAATGTAATAGAGAAGGAAGAATGATTGGCCAATTGGAGAAGAGACAAGATGATAGTATAGGAAGGGGTCAGAAAAGGGCCTGGTGCTATGAAAAGTAATATCTTTCCTGCTAGGTCCGAGTCTTGGAACTGGAAAGCCAACTGCAGAAGGAACGCCAGCGCCTGGGTGAGCTCCGTAAGAAGCACTATGAGCTGGGAGGCGTAGCTGAGGGTTGGGATGAGAATGGTAAGTAAGGCCTGTTAAATGTCTCTCCAAATATGTGATTTACAAGCTCATGTATTGCATTTTGGGCTCCAGAAACTAGAGTTCATTTATTGCTTTAGCCACACGTTTTATTGTTCAGTTGCAATGCTTTAGCTGTTCTTGCAATTCTTACTTTCTCTGGTATTTTGGAAATTAAGAGGAAAAGGAACATCATTGGCATCTGTCCCTTAATTCTTTGAACTAGAACACTTTGAGATGACACAGTGGTTCAGAAGTAATTCATTCCGATCTGATATATCTGTAAGTCCAAGGAATAAGTTAACGGGAATGGGGACTGCGTCTTTGAACTTGGCCTATAAATGAAATAAAATAAGACCTTTTATTTGTGTACACTATGGCTGGGGATAACTGAAGTAGATTGTGACTCAATGCTAAGATTCTTTACCCACATAAACAAAGACAATGATTTCAGGACTACAGTCCTGAATAAGGTCTTCCATGGGAAGCTGTACAAGTCACGCCCTTATAATTGCACCTTTCAGGTTTGTAATCCTTCCATAAATATTTCAATTGCCTTAGCTCACAAAGAGAGTTGAAACCTGTGTGAAGATTTGCCCCCTTTCTGATAGAACTGAAATAATAATTGTTCCTCTTGTTCTTCAGGTGCAGATTAGGATCTCTGAGAAAGCAGCCAGAGAAGACCCTTCAGTTGGTGTGATTACTTCTGAATATGAATGATGAACTCATTTGAATATACCACAAAGCCTGTGCTCATCAACAATGCATTCATACTTGGGGCTGGCCCTGCAGGGTTCTCTGTTGACTAAGAAGAGAGCAGCAAAGCTTTAGGGGAGAAAAATAGTTTCCTAGCCACAACAGCATCCATAGCACTGCCCTGCCATAGCCATAAAACACAAATCCTGCATTCATCTGTGTGTTACAGCATTTCTGCAGAGTTGGATTTCCTCTTCCCAGGTCACTTCCTTATTTTGCACAGCCTTTGATTTGTTAACTTTGGCTCTATACCAGACCAGGGACAGTGCTGATCTTGCTGCCCATTCTCTTTGCTTGCCTTTTCTCAGACCCAGGATGGTGGCAGGATGATGGTTAAAAGTCTGAGTCTACCCAGACCGATAGATAAAGGTACCCATCTCTCTGAGGGCCACTTTAGCCTCTACAGAAGAGGGGTTTATGTAGCCTGGTCTGCCACATCTCAGGAACTGCGATCTTTTCTGTTCTTATTCTGCTACCCCATCCTGCCTTGCTCCAACAAAGGGGAACCCTGCCCATTGCCTCAGAGTAGTTCACTGTGCTTTGAGCAGCAATAAACAACTGAGAATCTAGAAGTAGGAATTGCTAGTGGGGAAGGGAAGCTGAAGGGGCCCAAGGAACTGACTTTATATTTGACAGTTGTTAGGGGTACCAGCTGTTAGTCCACATACCAGCCAGTTGGCCTTTTGATCACCTGTACTCCATGAGCAAAGCAGAAGCTGCCTAGAGCCAGATGACCTCAGCACAGCTTGTTAGCTTTCCTTCAACCATCTAACAAATGACCAGTAGTACTAGGCAGCTGTGCCACCTGGAAGGTGAACTGGATTGTTTTATAGATGATGTGGTTTCCCACTGCCTTCTATACCACTGCCTTCCATGACAGCTGCCTCAGGCACCTCATGATCACTGTGAGACTCTAAGGAAAGAAAAAGCAGAAAAAAGAAGAATAAAAATGCTGTTGCCTATACATTGGATATTTCCTTTCGGTCTTGCTTTTGCTGTATAGAGAAGGGCCTGAGGACTAAGCTCTTCCACCAGCATCAGGCAAAATGTTATACCAAAGGAAGTCGTGAGTGAAGAACATCTGTAGTCTGGCATTAGGTTAGTAAAAGCTGTCTTAGTGGTTGTCAGATACAGAACATTTTATTTACTTCCATCATACTTGTGTGGACTAGTACTATTGTCAGCCAGACAACAGAAAAACATGAGCAGCAAAACCTATACTGTCTCCTAAGTGAAGCAAGACTGGTGAGGGAACAATCTAATCAAGTCTGCTCCATATCTCAGATGGGGCAATCGGCATGAAGCCATGTATCTTTCTGGTGTTTTGGGTAGGGCTGCTCTACTGATTTCTGCAAGTTGGCTGATGTATGTCAGACATAGGGTTGGGGGCCTTCAGGATGTGATCAAAGTAGAATAATCTGGCTAACTTGTGTTGCCTAAAATGTCTCTGAAGTGGTGCTTATGTTTAGCAGGTGCTGCCAAGGGACCTGGGTTTTTTTTTTGGAAGTTCAACATTAGAAGAAGCCATGAGAAGGCTACTGAGCCTAGTATCAGCTATTTTATGGAGACTAGAGGCTGTTTTGGCTTTGCCTTCAACTAGAGAAGCTCATAAATCTGGTTCCTGAATGAGCTGCCATGGCCTTTGGCATATCTAACTCTTTGCCAATCTCTTAACTCTGTCTCCAACTCAGATAAGCTTATCTATTGCACACTGCCATTTGGGGAGGTGGCAAAAGACCCAGGGCTTCTCTTCTTTCTCAAAGGGTCTCTCCACCTATCTTCTCTTTTCCCCTCAAGTTTTTTTTCCTAAAAGCACTGCATAGGCCAACCAGCCTATCAAATACTGGTGCCTGTTATGCCCCAGGTCGCCTTGCCATACGGCTGGCAGCCCAAATACCAAATAGCACTTCTCCCACCGCCAGCTTGAATGAGGCCAATCAGCTGCCTATCTGCCTCACTCCAAAACATCAGGTACTATCCTGTTGCCACAGCACATGAGGCATTTCCTATGGCGCTGAAATGCCCTTGCTCAGCCTTTCCAGGGACGTCCCTTCAACGTCTGGTGCCCTCCCCAACTACCTCAGGTTTTCAGGCTGACTGGCCTTGCATGTGGAAGATAAAAAGGAAGAAAACTAAGTCATTTAATGTGAGACTTGGATAAGAACAGTTTTGTTGTGCTAGAAAAGTGACTTCCTCAGTGCTTGCTCTTTTTTTTTTTAAACTTTCCCTAAATCGAGCAGGTGGTAGTGAATAAACTTCCATTAGAACAGTTTTCCTTAAATGACAAAAAAAAATGCTACCTTGGGCCCAATATCCAACAACTGACCCAGGCAGCCAGCTCTTTTCTTTCCAACAAAACTTTTAATTATTGTATTAAATACATTTTTCTTTGTATAATATGTTACATGTGTGTGTTCAATTTTTAAATAAATATTTCAACCCACTCGTATTGGGTTTTGATTTTTTGGAAGTTTTAAAAATTGTAGTACTGCCTTTAGTGTACTTTTTTTAACTAGCTATGAATCCTGCAAAAAGCAGCATCCAAATTTAAATTGGCTGAACAAGATATTATATAGATCAGAAAGGCACAAGATGAGGGTCACGCATTGCCCTGTAAAATCTTAGCCATAGATTTTCAGTTTATTATTCAGTTGCAATTTTTAATATAATAGGGTGGGAGAAATGACTAAATATACTTCAGACATACATTTAAGTGTTATTAAACGCATATATATTATCAAATGTTTTAGTTCTGACCCACTGATTTGTCAGGGTGACCTTCAATACACTACTCAAAAACCAAGGGCAACCTCTAGCCTAGAAAAAGTTGCATTCATCTGAGAAAGTGACAGTTTCTCATTAGACTGCAGTTCCCATACCTAAAAACATATATTGACTTTGTGCAATTGATATCAGAATTATGTAAATTCATAGCAACTGATTTTGTTCTCCTATGTTATATTATGATGGAAAGCTAGCACCCAAGCATTGGTGCAAAAGCATTGCCTGACTACCAGAATAGAAATACCCTGTATAGCATTAAAATATTGATTCTAGTTGTGTGTGGTTCAGATGAGGAACTGGACCTTGCTCTTGTGCTAAGATTAAAAAACATTGTAGAGAAACAATGAATACTTTATTTTCTATCTTCACAGGAGAATAGGGTTGCCAGGTCTGCTTCCAAAAAATAGTAGACAAGCGGGGGTGGGGGGGGTTAAGTAGTAAAAAAAGTAGACTGTACAGCTTTAGATTACGTACCATTTCATCATAAAGCTTTTGAATAAAAAAAAATGTCCACTATTTTGTGAAAAAAAATAGTGAACATAATGTGAAAATAGTGGACTGTCCACTCAAATAGTGGACACCTGGGGCTCACCCGATTCTCAGGAAGGGGATCAGATAAAATTAGCCATATAGGGGTGATAAGGCTTTATTGACAAACTGATCTTCAACAAAGCCACCCAGAGTAGCCCCATGAGATGAGCGGCAAATAAATTTAACAAATAAATAAAGCACCAGGCCCCAGAGGCATGTAAGATTGCATCTGAAATACTGTGTGCAATTCAGGTTGCCAGTTATAAAAAAGGGCATAGAGGAGTTAAAGAAGGTTCAGAGAAGGGTAACAAAACAAGGGCTGGATCCAGGAGGGCACTGCTTATCCTCACATTTTATTTCCTGCTACCCTTCCTGAACCTTCTCTTACTGGTTATCAAGTATAAACTCGGTGCTAAGACAGTCAGGTCAGTCAGATGTCCATTTATTTGCCATAATTCAGTTATGCTGGAGAATTTCAGCTAAGCCTTTTTATGCCATTTTAATACAAATAAAAATGGTTGTTTCTATTTAAAAACGGATATAATTTTCTATGGTCCCAATTCTCAGCCCTTAAGGCCAATCAAAAAAAAATGGAAGCAATTCCTTCAACTTAACTGCTTTTTCAATTTAAAAAAAAACCCTGAAATTCCCAATACAAAACAACATTTCCTTAGAGAGGAAGACTTCCTATCCTGCTTCTTCAAACCTTGGTTTCCTTACAATGTCGGAGTGTACCATGGCTTGCACAATTCTGATTTTTAAGGTATATATATATACATCACGGCATTTGAATATCTTTTCCAAGGATTTCATGGATGCTCTCCCAAGAACTAGTCTGAGGTGTATTTCTTACCTACTTGTTCCTTTGCCATTGATGGTTGATCCTAAAATGCAGAAGCTATCCACCACTTCAATATCTTCGTCTAAGACGGATTGTCCTACTTGCGGCCATTAGTTCAGCCTTTATATTTTAGTCCCATCGTGTTTTCACTTTGCTCCATGACTCATTACTTTGGCTTGCAGATCCTCTACATTTTCAGCTATCATCAGGGTAGTGTCATCAGCAAAGCATTGGTGTTTCTTTTTCCAATTTTCTTCCTCCGACCAGGCTCATTTTCCAACCAGGCTTCCCTTAATATATATTTTGAATATAAATTGAATAAGCAAGAGGAGACTATACAGTCTTTTTTCCTTTGCCAAGGAAGGACTCACTGAAGAAGGGTCTAATGCTGGCAAAGATTGAGGGCAATAGAAGGGGATGACAGAGAATGAGGTGGCTGGATGGAGTCACTGAAGCAGTAGGCGTGAGCTTAAATGGACTCCAAAAGATGGTAGAGGACAGGAAGACTTGGAGGAACGTTGTCCATGGGGTCGCGATGGGTCGGACACGACTTCACAATTAACAACAACGTGAAGTCAGTTTCCCCATTTTCTGCCCATTCCTAACCTATATATGTTTCTCATTAGGACAATGAAATATTCTGGGATTCCCAATTTTCTGAGCATTTTTCAGTTTGATATGATTGATACATTATTCTTGGCTTTCTCAATTATCTAGACCAGGGCTTTTCAACCTTTTTATCCATTGTACCACTTTTAGGATATGCAACATCCGAGTACCACCAGTCGCCTAGCAAGGTGTCATAAACTTGATGACCCCCCCCAAAAAAGAGGAAAAAGTGATAAAGTACAGGCAGTCCTCGACTTACAACAGTTCGCTTAGTGACTGTTTGAAGTTACAATGGCACTGAAAAAAGTGCCCCCCAAGCCACAGCTGAGCAAGACACCTGCCTGCCCACCCGGCGACACTCTTCCTCCTGTCCGAGGTTTTCATTGTTGTGAGCATTTCAGTTGAGGATCGGCAGTGGGGGTAGGGTGGTGGGTGTTTGGTTTTTACCCCCCCCCCCCCCCGTCTGCTGGGTGGTTGCAGCAGGTTTTGGTCACTTCACATGACCCTGGGACAGTGTGACCATCATAAATATGAATCAGTTGCCAAGCATCTGAATGTAAATCACAAGACCCTGGAGATGCTGCAACATTCCCTCCCCCGCTACCACTTTTCTAGGATGGTCGCGTACCACCTGCCAGGTGCCAATGTACTACAGGTGGTACCTGTACCACTGGTTGAAAAGCCCTGATCTGGACAGCAATGTCTCGTGTTCCTTGACCTTTTCTCAAACCAGCTTTGAATATTTTGCAGACTGAACCTTTACACTCTATTATCTTTGAGAATTCTTGAATTGCTGTTGAAGTGCTTTTCACATCAACAACTTCTCGAAAACACTTAACTTTACCGATAGATACTAAAAGTGCTGGAGACTCTGCCCTCGGCAATACTATAAATTGCTCTTTACACTACGGTAACATAAAGCGCCATCAGCAGGTATAACACAAAATTATTGCTCCAGTATTCCCCATTGGAAATAAGTGAGAGATAGGAGGGATTTTGCTTGTGCAGTCGCTTTTATTTCCCATCATCTAGGGCAGGGGTAGGCAACCTTGGCTCTTTTATGACTCGTGGACTTCAACTCCCAGAATTCCTGAGCCAGCCATGCTGGCTCAGGAATTCTGGGAGTTGAAGTTCACGAGTCATAAAAGAGCCAAGGTTGCCTACCCCTGATCTAGGGTGACATGAGTTGTTCCTTCCCTTCAGAAGGAAATGGGCGGAAAGAGAAGCCGCACTGAGGGGACCTTTCGGTCAGTTAGCGAGTTCAGACACGAGTCAGTAAAACGCGCAGCGCTCCCTCAGGTCTCTCCCGCTCTCTACGCCGCCCGCAACCGCCTCCCCCTCTACGAGACGCCCCGCCTCCCCGAGTCACGCCTCCTTTCTCTTCGCGCTAATAATTCCTTCAACCTCGAGGCCACGCCCACCCCAGCTCGCCTGCCCGGCTGCCTCTCGCTCGCTCGCTCTCTTTGGCGCGCGGTGCATGCTGGGCAAGGAAAGGGGAACCGTGCGAGGAAGGAGGGAAGACAGCCGTCGCGGCCTCGATGTCTCGGGGCGGCCCGGCGCCCGGCTGGGGCTGGTGGCCTCCGTCGCGGCGGCGGGGGCGGCAACAGCAGCGGCCCAGGAGAAGGGCGGCTGCCGGTTCCGGCTTTCTGGAGGGAGCCTGGGCCTTTCCCGTGGCAGTGCTGGCGGTGGCGGGACTGGCAGCGGCGTCGCTCTCTTTGCTGGTGCTCGTGTTGGGCCTCTCCGGAGCTGCGCTCTCCCTGATCGTGGCAGCGGCGGCTGCGGGATCCTGGATAGCATCCTCGGGATTAGGCGGCAGCAAGGACCGGAGGGGGACCCCCTTGCTGACCCACCGCATCTCCTTTGCTTCCAAGAGTAGCGTTACGGTCCTCGCCAACGGGGGGCCCTCCGTGAGCTACTCCTCGCCCGAACTGCTCGTGCCTGAAAGGAGGCGGGGGCAGGTTTGCGGGTAAGGGAATTGTAGTGGAGCCCCTCTCGCCCTTTCCGCTTTTTTTTTCCTAAGACGAGCCCTGCTGGGATTGCATTGCAATCTATCCATGTTCCGTATGCCGGTGCTGCCAGAATGGAGGTGGAACTGTGGAATTTGGAACAATCTCGCCAGGGTTCTTTGGGTTTCCCAGTTGTGAAAGGGAAGAGGAGCGTGCACTTGACTGGGTAGATGTTTCTCCTTCCTTGGGTACCCAGCAATGTTCCAATGACATGCTTTCCCTTCCTTCAAACTTGGTTAGGGAATCCCTGGAGAAAATAAGGCTAGAACCTGCTTCTCTTCTCCTCATCTGCTTGTATACAGTTATGGGAAAATGTAGCTGTATACATTCAAACTGCATGCGCATATTTGCAGCATATATGCTCTAATTTGAGTGGGTATATTTACATAAAAATACAAATACACACACACACAGAGGCATATGGAACAAAAGCATATTTTGGACCAGTCAGTTGAGCTTGGTATTTGCTAGAGCTCTAAGTGGAACCTCTTGTATTCAGAACAAGTCATTTCTCCTATAGAAGTTGGACTACTTTTTGCTGTTCATAAGGGCATTCTTTTTGTTCTTTCTACTTTGTATCTTCTCCTATTTTATGGGCTTCCTGTAATTAATAGGTGTTTTTTTTTGTAATTGTTACAATTTCATCCGGTCCCTCAGATACCCTGTTCTCATCACATTCTTTCTCCTTTACTGAGGCTCTTTTTCTTCTTCTTCTATACATGTTTCATTGTGTTGGTCAGATGTTTGCTGTTTTGCTTGACCTTGGTTTTAGGGAAATAAAAAACAAATTTGGAGAGGTGAGATGCTCTACATTGCCTGGGGAAAAGGAATAATTTAATTACAGCATCTTCATCATACTATGTTTTATTGTTTTATCTCTCAGTTCATTCTGATACTAAATTTAGCTTGATTTCACTGCATTCTCCAAGATGTTCTTTTGTCCTTTTCCCTCATCCATTACCATTGCCTTATCAGAGCTCTTGTCAGTTTCCTCTTCCATCTGTGCTCTGGGTTTCCTGGTGCAGAAGCTCAAATTCCCTTGCTACTGCATGTGTCTATGGCACGTTTGCCACCTTTCTCATATTGTATTCAAACCAGATGTGAGGGAAGGGAGAGAGCTGGAAGTCTAAGTGGATCATGCTATTGAATCAAGGTTTTTCTCAAGGTTGTAAGCCAGGCTGAATATATTAATTGAGGTAAACAGCTATTATGCGTGCACGACAGATGTTCTGTCCTTATTGTAAATCAGTATTCTCCAGTGATTCAGTTTTCACTTAAATTGGGTAATTAGATAAAAATTCAACTCAAAAATAAGTGAATGAATTCCATGATTGAAGTTTGCTGCAAACCATCTTGTATACACAGTGCTCTCACTTTCTAGATGTATTGATCTTCAGGTTGATGTTCTGAGAATAGTGTGATAGATTTTCTATTTGCACTTTAAAATAACTTTACAGTATGAACTGATGGGAAGTAATATCTTTCTGTTGCTGAATGAGGAAACAGGACTTAAAGCATTTTGGTTTTCTGTATCCTTTGCTGACAAAACTAAGTAATAAATATAATAGATATAAAAGATGCTGTATATTTGGTCTGAGATGCATTTCCTGCTGGCATTTTTTACAGGGACAGGCTTGCTGCTTATATCATTTCTCCATTTTCTTTGATTACATGCTTTATTCTCCATTCTTTCCAGGGATCACCTGAGTCCATCAACTCGTTTTATGCTGACTCCTCGGCGACGCTATCCTATCCAGCAAGCCCAATATGCTGCGTTGGGAACCCTGCCTTCAATTTGCTGGGATGAGTATCGGCGGAAAAACAGGCTATCTATTCACCATTCTAGCATGGCCCACAGCCCTGTAACAGTGAAGATTGCTCGGCCAGAAAGCAACATTGGCCGTTCTCCACTGTGAGTTTGCTTCACTAATTGCTTTTGGGCAGTTTTTAGGATTGCAGGCTTGACAGCAGAAAAGTCTTCTCTTAGAGTGATCTCATTTCTCATTCCTCTTCCTGATTTATAGTGATATATGTAAATATTGTGGAAAGCCTGGCAGTCTCTTAAGCTGTTTTCTTGTGGCCCAGTTACTTAGGACACATCTTGGTTAGTTGACTAGTGGAACTGACTGAGCTATTCTTCTTCCTGTCATCAGCCTCCACAATTCTTGGCCTTAAAATGACTTCTTAACCACTCATCATATTGCCTTAGAAGTGTTTTGTGAGGTCACAAGTAAATCCTGAACTGATGTGAACAGACTGCCTATATTCAGCCAGTTTTCAACCGGAATTCCATTGGATAGGTCCTGTAGGCATGAGGAATGGGTATAACTTAGTTCCTGGGGTATCCTATGGACAATGAGGAAATTCATATTTTTGTGACTACTGCCATTTCATCTGACAGGTTGGAGCAGTTGGTTTCTCCTGTGGCTTTCTCTTCAGCATCTAATACTATCCTGGATCCATGCGCAAAAGAAACTGTCTTGAATGCTCTCAAAGAGAGCCGGAAGAGAGCTGTGGAGGAAGAAGAGGAGGAGCAGAACTTTCCAAGTGGTCAGGAGAACAAGAAGAGGTAATGGCTAATGGTCTCCTGGTTGCTGCAGAAAATTAGCACAGTAGTTAAACGCTTTGGTTAAAGTTGAATGGAACTCAACATTAATCTGAACAAAATATTTTCTGAGATGGATCATAGCAATACTGTTTGCCTAAGGGAAAGTTTTAGTATTTTAATCCTCAGATCAAGACAGATATTCTTCCATATCCCTTGTAAAGGTTCTGCATGAAAGGTTTAGCAAGGTCTGCACTCCAACAAACAGGTAATAGATTTGTAGCAAACATACAGTTTTGTGTGTAAACAAATTGCGGTCAGGACTTGTTCTGCCAAGCAACAGCTTAGAAGAATCAAAATGCTTGCAGCAATATTTTCTCCAGTACCTTCTGTAAGTTACTATCAGATTGCCTCACGCTTTACTTAACTCCAAATACTACCATGCTGATGATTGAAAAAATCTGTCAAAGGCAGACAGGAATGTGCACCTTAGTATAGTTTTGAGCCATCTAATATCAAATGTTCTCTGTAACAAACGTATCTGGACCAATCATTTGGGATGTTTTTCTTTGTTAGGAAACCAACCAGTTATTTTGACTACAGATAACTTATTTTCAGAAACTGCAGCTGTATTTCTTGATCTTCTGATATTTTAGGACATTTATATAAAGCCAATAAATTGTTTCATAGACTTTGTACATATTATTTTCAATAAGACTGCTATACCTGGAGATTTTTTTCCCCTGCAGTGAAGGGGTATTGCAGATGCCATAATGAGTACTGGAACTTTATTACTCATGGCATTTAAAGTTTGAAAACAGTTTAAATATTTAAAATATTAAATAACTTTTCCAAATTGAAATTTGTTTCTGATTCATCTTTTAAAAATTGCCAACATGTGTTTTCTCTCCCTTTGATTGATCAGCCTCCCTATTGGTGGAATTGAATATGTTCATTATAGTGACCCAGTTGGACCAGAGATTTTTGGGGTTGCTGATAGACAGGATATGTTCTTGTTCCCACCAGAAATCATCCTTTTAATCTTTTTTATTTTCTGCAGGCGCCATGATAGTACGGGAAGTGGTCATTCTGCATTTGAGCCCTTGGTGGCCAATGGAGCACCTGCATCTCTTGTGCCCAAGTAAGTGAGAATGAGAAATGTTTTCCTTTTATAATGCTAACAACTGATCCCATGTATATTCTGGAGAAGAGACCGTTCATTGGGGGACATGTTTAAACCGTTTTCTCCTCAGTTGTTACTTCTGTCAGTTGAAGGATCCAGATTATAGTATGTGTGTAATCCAGTTAAATGAATTAGTGAAGTAGGTAAAATGGGAATTTTTAGGAAAGGTGGTAGAGAAAATGGTGACATTGCAATTCAAAGGATCCTGGAGGAAATGGATTATCTAGATCTTTTCAGCCAGGTTACAGGCCTTGGTCGCACTCATGGATGATTTCTGGCAGGAGCAGGATGGAGGTGGTTCTTCCATCTTTATTCTCCTTGACCTCTCAGCTGCTTTGGATACCATCAAGCATGGTATCCTTTTGGGCAACTTGAGGAGTTGGGGTTGGACAGCACAATTTTGTCTGGTTTACCTCCTTCCTTTGAGGCCAGTCCCAGTTGGTGTTGATAGGGAGTGAGAAGTTCAATTCATGGCCCCTCGTTTATGGAACGCTACAGGGTTTGGTGTTCTCTCCATTCCTTCTCAACATCTACATGAAACTGCTGGGTGAGATCATCTACCTCCATGGGGTAAGGTATCACCAACATACTGATATATATCTCAGTCCTGGGTGAAGTGAGCGTTGCAGTGGACCTCCTTTCACAATGCCTGAAGACTGCAGGATCTGGATGGGGAAACAACAGACTTCAATTGAACCCCAGTAGGACAGAGTGGGTTAGGTTTAGGGTACCCAGGAATTTATCATCTTTAGTCTTGGATGGGATTGTACTATCTGTACTATCCCAGACAAACTTGATGCATAATGTGGTCCTCTGCTCGAAATTCTGGTGATGGCCATGGCTAGAAGGGCCTTTGCCCAACTCCGTGTTGTGCTCCAATTATGCCTTTTCCTGGACAGGGAGTCTTTATCTCTGGTCATCTCCTGCTTGGACTATTGCAATGCGCTCTATAGGGGGCTACCTCTGAAAAGTAGGTGGAAACTTCAGTGGTACAGAATGTAGGTGCACGAGCCATGCTGGATGCCAGAAGAAGGGAACATATAATACCCTTGCTCCGCAAACTACACTGGGTACCATTTTGCTTCTGGTCCAATTCAAGGTCTTGGTTATCATCTATAAACCCTGCATGGCATAGGACCAAGGTACCTACGGAATCAGCTTCTGCCAATCTCATCAGTCCATCTGATTTAATCAGGCAGGGAAGTTATGCTGAAGACCCCGTCAGTCAAAGAATTTCAACTGGTAGGGTCTAGGAAGAGATCCTTCTCTGCTACTTTCCCCACTTTATGGAACATCCTGCTCCCAGAGATGAGGAAAGCCCCCAGTCTCTTGGCCTTCTGCAAAGGGATCAAAACTCTGCGAACTTGCATAGGGGGCCCACAGGATCACACAATCATGGGATTGGCTAGTCCCTTGAGAGCCCCTTCTTCTTTTAATAATCCAACATTAAAAGGCTAGCTTAAGTTTAATTTTTAATTTTACTATTAATTTTTCTATGTTGTTTTAGTTACTGGTTATATTATGTTGAACATCACCCAAAATCCCTCTTTGAAGGAGATGCGGGGGGGGGCTCTAGATGTATGAAAGGTAATTATATAAACAAGTTTTTAAATGCCTGGCTAAAGAGATGTAGCTTCACAAATCTTTCAAAGGTAGGACTGAGTACAGCTCCTGGGAGAATGCATTCTGTAGCTTTGAAGTTACAGAAGAAAAGGTGATTTTTTTTTTTTGAGTTGGATAAATGGCCTCTGAAAGCTGGAACATAATTCCAAGGGCTTTTTCCTGGAGAAAAAAATTCCAGTTTGGCTCTGCTGGAAATGTATTGTGTAGTCTCTGTGCTCATAAAACCATAAGAAACAAGATAAGTTTCCTCATTGCACTTTGGAAGTTGTGCTTCTGCAAAATCCATCTAATTGCCTTGCAGCATGCCTATTATCTCTGTCTCTTTTTCTAGGCCTGGCTCTCTGAAGCGGGGACTTGCTTCTTCCCACTGCCTAGAAGATTGCTCCTCCAAGAGATCGCGCACTTCTTCCCTCAGTTCTGTGAACAGTCTGTATGTGGGTGGTATACCGAGCTCTCTCCGCAATGCTATTGCCAGCTCATACAGCTCCACCAGAGGTCTCTCACAGGTGCATTGTTACATGATTAACTCCTTTAATGCATGAGACACTGTAGGTATTTCCCAGTTGTGTTTCCCAGAACAAAGATGTGATGATAACTGGTTATTCTCTTCTCTTGAACAAAACTTGACTAATCTGCATACAAATATTAGTTTTTTCTGTGTTCTCAAATTAGAAGAATACATATGGCAATAAAGGGATTTTACTCTTAAAATGAAGTGAAAATATGACTGCAGATCGGTGAAGTTTAGTTTGCCAGTTCTCATAAATTATTGTAAAATGATCTATGAATTCAATCCAAGCTTTTCATGGGATCTGATGAGTATGAATAGAAGTTCTCAGAAGAGGGTCTGGAGTTGCTTCTTAGTTGGTGGATTTATCAGAGGTGGACAAACCTTGCCACTGATTTGTATGCTGCGCGTTATACTACTACATTAAATCCTTTCATCCAGTCTGATAATTGTTATCCAAGTTGTTTACTAAGATCTTAGTAACTTTGACAGTCCCAGTTGATAGTTGAATCTGCAGGGCACATATGGAAATCCATACCTGGATGATATCTTCATCATATATCCATCCAAATAATAAAAGTGGAGTACATGCAGCCTCTCATGAATTGTTCAAAGTCCCTTGGCTTTCTACCCTCCAGCCAATGCAGAAAATAATCAGGGATCTTGTAGGCAACAGACAGAATTAGAAGAGCCTATTAGAATCAAATAGCCAGCAAATCCTAGCAATGGCTGACAGTTCCACAAAACCTGAAGGTAGCCAGCTGCAATGGCTATACTCAGGCAGACTCGTCAGGGGAGTAAGTCTAACTTTCTCCTCAGAACAAACAAGCATACTCAATGCCGATCTATCCAGGCAGAGACTACCAAGAGACTGAAACAAGGAGATACAATTGAGTTGGGGAACCTAGTAGAGCAACAATGTCACGGGGGCCAGTAATTGGATAGTGCTTCAAGAATAAAAAGTGGTATGAGGGTTCTTAAGCAAGTTTATTATAACTGTATAAGTTTTAGGTGGCAGCATTTAATCACGGAAAATTCTTTTTGCCATTCAACTCCTGTGTAAGTAGATTTCAAAAGGGATTACGTTAATTTATATGTAAATGTTCTGCTTAAAACCTAAATAAGGTATTAAAGAGCTTCTTCTTGTTTCTAATAGTACTTTCTTGATTTATTTTCTCTCCTTTAGCTATGGAAGAGAACGGGACCAAGTTCCTCTCCTCTTTCCAGCCCAGCATCCTCTCGGTCTCAAACACCTGAAAGGCCTAACAAGAAAGCAAGATATCCCAGCTCCAACATCACGTAAGTACAGCTTTTCTTTACCCTTTTGATATTCCTTAGACTTAGGGTTATCAGAAACTGGAAGGATCAAATATACAATTCTTTTAAGGCCTCTTTCTGATACTCTCGTTTTCCATAAACATGCTTTTTTTAACGTGCCATCAAGCCAGTGTTGATTTCCGGCAACTGCCTGCACAAATCCATACAGTTTTCTTGGCAATGGTTTGACATTGCCTGTTTGCTAGGGCTAAGAGTGAGTGACTGGCCCAAGGTATCCAGTTCACTCTTTGCCTAAAGCAGGGCTCGAACTCACAGTCTCTGAGTTTCTAGCCTGATGCCACTACATCAGCAGTTGGCTCTCTAAAGATATATCTACAGCATATGATTCCTCCCTTCTCTTGTTTAATTGATAAGGCTGAACCAAGACATCTTTCCTGCATTTAAACATCTTGTGAAGATCCGTCTTCTGCAAGAAAGAAGGTTTTTGCCTGTGGTTTTTAATAGGCAAGATCCTATCTGGGCTTTTATTGAGGGGGGAGGAGGGAATGTATTTATTGAAAAAAAGAACTGGCTCTTAAATAGAAAGCATTTTTTTCCATGACATTTTACCAGAATGCATTTCTGAAGCTTATCTGACCATTAGATAAATTGAAAGGGCTAGTAGTGATTGAGGATGTGCAATGATTTGGGTTGTTGTCTTGCAATCTGTTGCTTGGAATTTTTTGTTACTAGGGGGGGTCTTCAGAGCAACATAGTTCAAGGGTGACTGCTTTCATAAGATGTCTGCTTGCATTACCCTGAGAATCCTCAAACCAACATCCAAAGGGCAGACGGCCAGCTACTGTCCATAAAATGAATGACAATAGTATATGGGAGGAAGAATGGTAGGGATGAGGGAGGCAGATCTTCCTCCTACCTCTGACCACCCCTCTGCAAATCTTCGAGCCAGAAGTTCAAAAGAGGAATTGATTAAGCATTCTCTTTCACTTGCTTTCTCCTGTTGCTACAGTGAAGAAGAGCCTCAGAAATCCAACTTGCAAATGCCTGTGACAGCAGACAAAGAGATGCAGGAAGAGAAGAGTAAGTTCAAAGGGTGGGGATGGGATGCGATGCAATGGGCCAAGAAGGATTGGAGAACAAAACTGAGGTGCAGCTTTGAGTCTGGGGTGTGAAGGGAGGATCCTAAAGCAAAAAAGAAGTAAATAAAAATTACATTGCCAGTAAGGCAGAAGAATGTCTATTTCACAACAGGCTACTCTAGAGTGACTTTTACACAGATGGATTGGGATGAGTTTGCATCTTCTCAGAATAAAAAAAAAAAATCACCTCAGTGCAATAATGGCAATGTGGTGTTTCGATATTTCAGACCTATATTCTGGGTCCCAATTCTTACCTGTGAAGATTGCTAAAAGAGGACTTAACTCTCTATCTTTCTTCCCTCTGTTGAATGCTTTCTAATCAGTTGGGAGGTTCTGTTAAGAACACTTAAGAATCTCTTGACATCTCTGGAGGAAATATTGACATTTTAATTGCTAATGCCGAAATATAAATATTCTTACAGTACATCAGCCTAATCTCTTTCTGTTTACTTTTTTTGTAGCCTCTGTGTTCATATTATGCTTGTCTGTTTTTAAGCCTTCAAAGATGTTGCATTCAGACATGGATAATTACTACTGCAGAAGCCTGAGCTGCTTCTGATTGGGTAGCCACATGCATAATTTGTCAACTTGGTCTCAGTTTCAGACTCGCCCTTGAAGAATAAATGCAACTTTGTGAGTTCACCGTCTTCATCAGGAAGCAATGGCAAGCGGAAGCGGAAGATTCAGCTACTTTCAGCTCATCATGGAGATAATTTTGCCTTGGTATAACTCTTCAGTGACTTCTTTCTTTCCCTGCTCCTTTTTTCCAGGAATAAGAAATGTTGACACATAGTTGAGCTGACGTACAGAAGACACCATATGGCAGGTGATAAGATATCCAGCCAAGAAAACAAGATAGCTAAATTGAGTAGGATGGGTGCTGCTAAGCTTTTGACTTTAGTCAAACACGCCACATGCCTTGATGCTTGAGAAAAAAAGTGGGAAGCATTAAAGTAATGTAATCTGTAGGTTTATTTATACATTCCCAGAGCTAAGGGAAGAACACCTCTGCCTTTTGTTTGGTGCTATTTATGAAAGGGCTGTCTTGCTCCTTCAGAACAAATGCTTAAGATATTTTCTTGGCAGCCTCCACCACCTCAGCTGGGCTATACAGTCACCCCAGAAGACTTGGATGCAGAGAAGAAAGCAACACTACAGTGGTTCAACAAAATCTTAGAAGAAAACATTGGTAGGTGTTCTCGTTGTCTGCTCCAGGCTGCACTTTAAGAGTCTGCCCCCCCCCAAATAAGAGATTTATACAAACTAGATAGGGGGTGCGATAACTCAGTGGTTAAAGACACTGAGCTTGTCAGCTGGAGAGCTGACAGTCCAGGTTCAAGACCCCCAAGCTCTACACCAGGGGGAGTCAACCTTGGCTCTTTTATGACTCGTGGACTTCAACTCCCAGAATTCCTGAGCCAGCTGTGCTGGCTCAGGAATTCTGGGAGTTGAAGTCCACGAGTCATAAAAGAGCCAAGGTTGACTACCCTTGCTCTACACAATAGAGCTGAACTCCCATTACTTGTCCTATCTCCTGCTCACCCAGCAGTTCGAAAGCATACAAATACGAGTAGATTAATAGGTACCACCTTGGTGGGAAGGTAACAGCGTTCCTTGCACCTTTGGCATATAGCCGTGCTGGCCACATGACCGTAGAAATTGTCTTTGGACAATGCTGGCTCCTTCAGCCAAGAAACAGATGAGCTCCGTTCTCTAGAGTCAGACACGACCGACCAGGAAGTCTTTACCTTTACAAACTAAAAGTGGGTAATGATGGTGACTCTCTTTCTGTGCAAGTCTTAAAATATCTTCTTTGCTTGCTCTATTGGTTCTTGCTAGTCATAGATTCATTAGTTGGCTTTAACGTCAGCAGATGCTAGATGGTGGACTCTTGTGACATTGAAATTTCCAGAAAGCTCTAATGGTTTTCCCAACAGATTCCACCCCAAGCCCACCCGTGGAGACTACCTCTTCATCTCAAACTTTGAACTTTTCATTGATGTCCACCAAACCAACACCTGTGTCATTGCCCATCTCTACTGCCGCAACCAATCCTCTTCTGGAGAGCCTGAAGAACATGCAAGAAGGAAAGGGCTCTTCGGCACAAGCAGGTGAGCAATTTCAGAGGGAAAGGGGTATTCACTGCCTGTCTTTGAAGAACATTTGAGTGTGATAAAGGCCTATGCTCTGAAATTGGTGGTTCTGAAGCTGTTCTTAAGTATTTAGCAGCTTCCTATAGAATTGGATTTTATTTTATTTATTTATTTATTATTTAAATTTATATACCGCCCTATCTTCCTTACGGGACTCAGGGCGGTGAACAGGCGATAATAAAAATCACAATAAATATTAAATAAAAAGACTGCTCTAAAATACCCCATATAAAAGCCCCTACCAAAACACAATCAAAACTACGCCAGGCCGGCCACATGGAATAGATGGGTTTTCAAGGCTCGGCGAAAGAGGCGCAGGTCCGCAGTTGTACGTAGGTCGGGGGGCAGGTCATTCCAGAGGGCAGGAGCTGCCACAGAGAAGGCTCTACCCCTGGGGGTCGCCAGCCGGCATTGATTGGCCGACGGCACCCTAAGGAGGCCCTCTCTGTGGGAGCGGACTGGTCGAAGGGAGGTATTTGGTAGGAGGCGGTCTTGCAGATACCTAGGTCCATTGCCATGGAGCGCTTTAAAGGTTGTTACTAACACCTTGAAGCGCACCCGGAAGGCCACAGGCAGCCAGTGCAGCTCGCGCAGGAGAGGTGTTACATGGGAGTATCTAGAGGCCCCCCAAATCCCCCGCGTGGCCGCATTCTGAACTAGCTGGAGCCTCCAGGTGCACCTCAAGGGGAGCCCCATGTAGAGAGCGTTGCAATAGTCCAGGCGGGAAACGGCTTGAGTGACCATGCGATGAATGAATGCAAGGGGATCAGGACTAAGATTCCCGTAAGAAATCTAGGTCTAATCTGATGACTCTAGAAAGGGATAGGGTTAGAGTTTTGATTTATGTTCATTAAAATATTATGGATGGTTCCATTAAAAATTTTGTTCTGAACAAGTTTCAAAATACAGAATCTTGCTTCTCTTTCTTTCCAAAGATCCAGAGATAGGCTGAATTTCATAGCCTTAAACCTTACCTTAAAAAAAAATCAGATGGTCCCACAAATTCATGAATTCTTTGTGTTTATAATGCAGAAACTATTCAGCTAACAGACTTAACTGACAAGGCTGTTCCTTTCTCCTCTTGAGCCAAAGAGGAAAGGCAGAAGCAATTTAAGCCTTTTCCATTCAGAAAAAGGGTTGTTCCTTACCTCTTCATATAGAAAAATGTTCTCTTTGTTTAAAAATATTTTTCCCAGTTATTTAGAGAAAAGGACTGGAGATCTTCTTGCCCACCAAAGTTTCTGGAGACCAAAATGCAGTCTTTCCCTTGAGCTCAGTTCCCCACTCAAATGGTGGCGATACTGTTGAACTCCTTAGGCCTGGCAGATTGCCAGCTTTGAAGCAGAGCTTTCTACTTTTGAGAAATTCCCTCCTCCAGGGACCTATTCAGTCCATTCATTGGTTTTCTTTTAAATGACGAGTATATTCTTTTTCAGGGGACGTTTAGAGCAATTTGGAAAATCCTTAAATATGTTTTTAATATTCAGTTTTATAGAATAATAATCAGCTTTTTATCTATTTCTTTCTGCTTATTATCTGAACAATTTCTAATTAGATATTTGTAATCCTAAGCTAGCTCCTGAATGCCAAATAGCTGACTGTTATGGACCATTTTCTAGAGATTAACGAACAAAATGGCCTATACCAGACAAGAGAGGATAAGATAGATTGTGAAATATTTATCATGCAACCTAAAGAAATGTTCTCCACACGCCATCCATGCTGGGCAATAAGTCCAGAATATTTTTGCCTTTTTGATGAATCTAGATTTGAATTTCTCCCAAACAAGAAATTTAATTCTTGAGCATCTCCCCTGGTTGTAATGACAGGTTGGATTGTTTAAGAAAGATGAAGTGTGGAAATATCACTCCTTTTCTCTTTCTATAAAAAAGTGAAACAAATTCTATTCTGCAATAAATACAGAAGAGGAGGAGGGAAGTTAACATTTATGTATTCCAGATTGTCTGATGTAAATAAATAACATTTCGTAATGGTTTACTGCGGAACAGTGTCTCCTAATTACAGTAATGTGGTGCCTTCTCCATTTTCTCTTCCCTCCATTCCAGCCAAGGCAGTTCCAGGGACTAAAGGGAGTCCTCAGATACCAGCCTTCTCTGCCTCGCTGGATTTGAGCTCCTCTGTGCCGATGACATCCCCCGAGGCACCTAAGCCTCTGGCACTCAACGTACCTGTTCCCCTGTCCACTGCTTCTCCTTCTTCAGGCACTTCCCTGCCCACCAGTAGCACAGGCAATTTGGTGACAGCTTCTTCTGAGTCGGGCCACACTCCATCCAGGCCCTCGTCTGCGCCAAAACCCAGCATCCTCTTTGGGATCCTCACCAGTCCTCCAGTCGACAAGCCCTCAGCTGCAACAACGCCATCTTCTTCTGCGCCCGGCACGGTGCCTATTTTCAAACCAGTGTTTGGCAGCCCAGCAAAAAGTGAGAACTTTAGCTTCTCCCCAAGTAGCACCATTGTGGTTTCTGCCACTGCGCAATCTGTGCCTTCTTTGGCACCTCCTGTTGCTCCCAGCAGCACATTCAAGCCCATCTTTGGGCCACTGTCCACACCAGCAACTGCTATCCTGCCCACAACCACATCATCTTCTCCCTTCACATTCAGTCAGGCCCCTCAGGCAGCAGCAGCAGCATCTGGCCTTCCTGCCATTAATGCCTCAAGCAATCTAGGGCTCCCTGTTCTCTCAGAAGCCACTGCTGCCACCTCAGTGTCACCCCCTGGAACAGCAAGTGTGACGTTTGTCTCCATGAGCAAACCTGTGTTCAGTTTTGGGCCGGGCATTCCATCCTCTGCCACTGCCCCCGGCAACAGCAGCAGCAGCAGCAGCACTCCTGCCACTGTTGTCTCCACATTGGCATCCCAGCCCTTGCTGTTTGGGGCTGCACCCAGTGCCAGCACAGCTGCCATGCCTCTTTTCCAGTTTGGCAAGCAAGCTACTTCTACAGGCGCCACTGTCAATCTCTTGGCACCCTCCAGCACCACTGTTACTGCTGCTGCCACAACCACAACCAATACTGGCTTCAGCATTTTCAGTGGCGGCAGCAGCAGTTCCACACAGGCTTCTTCAGCACCATCAGCCACCACACAGGGTCCGCTGACCTTTGGGTCTTGCACCTCTGCATTCAGCAGTACCTTTGGGGCCGCCTCAAAACCACCCCCTCCATACCCTGCAGTTACAAGCCAGCTGGCTTTTGATGCAGGTGTCCCTGAGGGCCAGCAGGCAGCTCTCAAGCCACCGGCTGCAGGACCACTGAACTTTGGGACTCCTTTCAGCTTCACTGGCTCAGTAGCCCAACCTGCAGCCCAGCCAGCATTTGGTAGCTCTACGCAGACCCCTTTTGGAGGGTCTGGCCCTTTGGCATCTTTTGGAGCCAAAAATACATCCCAGCCGGCATTTGGAGTTGCATCGTCCATCTTTTCTTTTGGGACAGCCACCACATCCAGCACTCAGACTACAAGCAGCAGCACAGGAAGCTCTGTGTTTGGAGGTTCAACCCCAGCTCCATTCACCTTTGGGGTATCGAATCCCCAAGGTGTAGCGGGCAGTGCTTTTGGCGTTGGTGCCAGTGCTACAGGCACAGGCGTGCCCACGGTTGGATTTGGTTTCGGCAGTGGGCAGAGCGGAGCTGCAGACGGAGTGACACCCTTTGGAACTTCCTTGGCACAAAACCCTCTGGGTACCCAGAACCAAAACTCTGCCTTTGCTTTCAACATCCCAAGTACACCTGAGAGCAAGCCAGCATTCGGAGGTGAGTCCCCTTTGCTTGGCCTCTTGGTTGTTCAATATTCCTACTTTTTCTTTAGCAGGGATTGCCGTTTTCTAGTTTCACTATTCCTGTGGGCTGTTTTGATGCCTAGGGCATGGTCTAGAAGTCCTAGCTTTGTATTCGAAGCCATTGAGAGTAGGTGAATTTGTATTTCTGTTCAGGAAGTTGCACACATGGACCAAATTCTGTTTCCATTCTGTCTCCTAAATCCAAGTCTCATTTCCTCCAGCCCTATTTGTTTCTCTATGCTCACTACAACAAACATTGTTTCAAGTGCAGGTGATTGAGATAATGAAATAATGAGCCCAATTTAAGTAGCCATAGATTGGAGCAAGTTTCACGTGAGGAAATGAGTGAAAGGCAGGCATTTCTGGGCCGATAATGCCCGTCTCCTTGAAAAGTAGAGTGCAGGAGAGGAAAGGGCTGATAGACCCCTTTGGTGCTCTTGTATTGGGGTAAAACAACTGTCTTTTGTATAAGACATTCAGGGAAAGTACTCCCTGTCATTCATGTATCCCTGACAATATCAGGCAGGGATTGGTGATCTGGTTTCTCCATGTGAACTCATTCTCTAATAGACCCTTCATTTTGCTACTATTTTATGGTTAGGAACTCCCACGCCTACATTTGGGCAAAGTACTACTCCAGGTGGTGGCACAGTAGGGAGCTGCAACCTTTCCTTTGGAACACCCATCACCCCCACCTTTGGAGGAGTGACACCTACTGCTTTTGGTAAGGATTTTGGAACTTGGTGGGCAGGGGGCCATTCCGTTTAATAGGCGGGCAATCCTTTTGCAACGTTTAGAATGCAGGGATCAGACAGACAAATAGTTAAATCACTGAAGAACAGGGGGTTTTTTGGCTTATTTTGTGGGCCTGGGGATGAGGGGGATTTAAAACAAAATACATTGTTAAAATAAGGAAGGGTTGACATTATAGTTCTAAATCTAAAATTATTGGCATCAAATACCAGACGTTGATGGCACATTCCTCGAAAGAGTCCAGAGACTGGAAATCACTTATGAGTAGCATGTTATGCAACCCCACAGGTTATTTGACATACTTTCTATGCCCAAACCACCTCTGTGAAAACCTTTTGCTTTTCTGTCCCTGCAGGGCCAGCAATACCCACCTTCTCCATTGGAGCAGGATCCAAGACAGGAACCCGCCAACGGCTGCAGGCCCGGAGGCAGCATACTCGTAAAAAGTAACCAGGAGCAGCTTCCTGCCTGGATTTCAACTCCCAGTTGATCTGCTGTCAGATCCTCCTAATACTACCCAAGGAAGACTTATTCTGGTGTGCGTCTTCAGCTGGACTGTCCTGGGAGTCTCTTTTCTGTAACAACCACAGGAAGCTATTCTGGATCAAAGAGTGATTTTTACCCCTTCAAACGGGATAGGAGAAACTAAGCCCTTTTTACTTGAACAGTCTATGGCTGAGTCTGGATGAAAAAAATGTACATATCCTCTATTTTCCCTTCTCCATGTGGATCTCTCCCATTAATCTTCCCTTCTTTCTCTGCCCTTAACTTCATTCCTTTTTGGCTGCTTAGTGAAGGGAGTAGGGTGTCGGGGAAAAGTATTTGGCTTTTAGCCATTTAAATATTTCTGATTGAAACCAATTGTTGGTTCCCATCCTCAATCTCTTCCCTCTTTGGAAGCCTTTTCCAGAGAATCTCCAGGGCTTCCTTGATCCAAATTCACATCAAAACATAGTCCACAGTAAGACCCCTCTGTCCCATTGGGATAGTCACCCTTTCTTGCCAAAACCTTTTGGCTTCATGTGGTTTTAGCTGAGTTGGGACGTTAATCATTGTTAGCTGTGGCTACAGAGCCTAACAGCAGAGAAGTGGTTGGATGGCGACATGAAATGGAGAAACGTCTTGGCATCAGAGGCCCAGCGGGATCTTCCCCCACTTGTATGCTTCTTCCATGAGCGTTTGGTGAGGAAGACAGTGCCATTCACCCCTACAGCTTTTCATTTATGCAGCCTTTCCCTTCCCCCTGCCCTCCCCCCTCCTTCCCTTCAAATGTCTGTGTTTTGCTCACAGTATGTTTGTGTTCTTTTTTTATTGCTCTGTGAATTGAGTTTGGAGGAAGAATTGAATTGTATGTGTGGCGGCATGTTGGTAATGCCGGACTTGTTGTAAACATTTTTCAGGGTACCTGTCTCCAACGGAGACGAACCCTGCCTAATTGGGTGTGGACAGTCACTGCATGGCTACATGTGCTGAACGAAGTGTGAAGACTTCAACTTGGAAGGCTGGAAGTGCCAACTTGGGTCTGGACTCAAAGCCTTCAGAGGAAGACGGGAAGGTTGCCTCCCTGATGTTTGGTGGCTCCAGGACTTTGTGGGAAGTTCTTGTTCTGTGCTGGGTCTTGGGAGTAGGGAGGAAAAATATTTCTAAGGCGGAAGAGTAAAATCATAAGCCCCAGGGGGCTCTGGCTGAAATCTGATTTTTTTTTCAACTTAAAAAGAGCTTGAGTCGCAGCAGTCAGCCATTGCGGGTAGACAAGCAGCTCGGCAACAAAAACGGTTCTTCTCAGCCAGTTTTGTTCTTGGAAGTCAGGCCAGCTGCCAGTGGTGTGAATGTGTGCGTGAGCCTGCCTAATTCTAAATTTAAAAAAAAATATTTAAACATTTTTTAACAAAGCGAAACTTTATTTTTATATTTAAGCTAAATTGCCTTTAAATTCCTTCAAGCTTGGTTCATAGAGGTGTGAAAGTACAAAGTTGTTCATTAGCAATTTGCCTGTGCTGTTACGAGACAACAGGGCTTATAGGGAAGTGTGTGTGTGGGGGGGGGGAACATCTGCTTTCTTGCCGCCACCACCCCTCGGGCTTCACAGGTCAGTGTTTCATGTGTTTGTTGAATAATGTGAGTGTGGCTCAGTCTGTTCCATAATGCTTGAGAGCTCTTGCACGTTTAAGTGGTGCTGGGAAAATGAATTCTGGGTCAGTGTTTGTCATTTGGAGGGAAGGCAGGTGTGTGGCTTGTAAAAGAACGGCCACTTCAGTGATTGCTTGGGACAGAGACTAACTTTGTTGGGAAAAAGGGCCATCTTCAAGAATCCCATCCAATATTTAATATATTAGTTAATATTGACCAATTAACTAATATTCTTAATAATATCCGCTAATATTTCATCCCTCCACATAAGGCAGCGGTAGAGGTGGGTGGTTAGTCCTCTGCCAGCAATATGGGGAGGTGTTTTCTTGGTGCCCCAAGTCTGCAATGAACCAGTCATTTCTCCAACTGGGAAGCAACTGTCCCCACCCACCCTATCAAGGTAGAGCACCTTTTTGTTTACCAAGATATTGCTGTGTGTGAATGAAATGAAGTACATAAAAATAAAAAAGAATGGGCTGACTTTTTTTAAAAAGTTGCAATGGAGACTTGGATCATTCCTGTCAAGGGTTTTAGTGTGACTGTGCAATTTCTTTTCCTTGCTTACGTTGATTTAAAATAAAACTGCTTGAGCCAGAATGTTTTTTTTTACTCTGCTTTTTGGCCAAATAGCCTCCTGGAGTGGCTTGACAGATCAATAAAAGATGCTAGTCTCTGTTCCAGTGGTTTTCACTTTCCTTTCATACCTGTTTCCTACAAACATTGAAAAGAGGCCTCTTCCACAGGATAGCCATCAATTTCTCTCAAGACCTCCATACAGGTGGTCTTCCACAGTCGTCCCCCCCCCAAAAAAGGTAATTACAGCCTGGTTTCAAGTTCCACTGGCTGCCCCAACCTCAAGTCATGACTGCATTTTGGGCGCTCAGCAGCTGACCTGCATTTATGGGTATTGCAGTATCCTGTGGTCACATGCCCATGATTTACAATGTTTTTGCCAAAACCCGGTATTCTGCAAGTTCCCATTTCAGTATGTCCACACTGACTGACTGAAAAGTTGACTTTTATTTCCATCCAAGGTCTTTCCCTTGCAAACTCCATTGATAAAGACCAGTAAGCTTCTAAAGAATGTCACTTATTTGGAAAAGCCATCTGTTTCTTCTTTTTTCGTTTCCTGGTTGCCGGATTGGGATTTGTTTCTAATTTACTGCCAGCCTCTGAAAGCAGCACTGCAGAACTATAAGCAAAACCACAAAGAACCAAAAGCTATTTCCTATATATCAAAATGCAATCATGACATAAGTATTTGAAACATATGTTAAGACAAATTCAAAGTATGCAAAACCATCAAGCAAAATAATAAAACTCTGAAGATAACAAGTTATGCATAGAGTAGATTAACTCTAACGTAAGGGGACTCTGGCCATGCAAATGGAACTTTTATCTAGTGCAGAGAGGATGTTAAATTGCACCAAGGACTCTCCCATGACTGACTGGGAAGTCAGGCAGATGGATGTTGGCTCCCTATTTCTAGAAATAAAATCTGTTTCCTGCCTGTAACATTTGAGTCTTGTATTATGTGGAAAAGAAATTACTGTTTCTTCCTAACAAGATGTGCTTTGACAGAACCACCTCTGCACCTGAAAAAAATTGCAGTTTCTATTTATACTGTGCCTATTGTCTGATTCAAGACTGGCGCATTCAAGATTGGCACATGGCTTATTGGGCCCCAGGATGCAGTTTTGTAAACATAAATTGAAGCTTATCTCAATTATGAAAAGTAGGATCCTGTTGCCAGGGTTGAGGGCAGAGAGTCACAAACTTCATAGGTTTGGCCTTTAAGACTTTCTGAAAGATGACAATTATACTTTTTTTTAATAACACAGAAATATAGAGCATAGAGAACATATATAGAGTATTTTTGCTGTAGAGCAGGGGTGTCAAACTGCTGGCCCGCGGGCTGGATGCATCATGCCGAAACCGCACCCACCCCATTGCCGGCAATGGAAAAAAAGTCAATGTCGCGACACGTCACGTGATGTTGCGAGTTTGACACCCCTGCTGTAGAGCATATAGGTCAGTGGTGGCGAACCTATGGCATGGGTGCCGGAGGTGGCACTCAGAGACCTCTCTGTGGGCACACATGCCATTGCCCCAGCCTTGCCTCCCCCCGCAACCCCCTCACCAGCAGCCCCCCGGAGGAGTGTCGCCCCTGAGCGTGGCCCATGCGGAGCAGCGCAGCCAAGGACATGGCAGCCAGGCAGCGTAGACAAGAATCTGGCCTCACGCCCCATCATGCACAGTTGATGCTGTGGGGCGCGGGCAGAGGGCGTGGCTGCCATGGCGCTGCTGGGCTGCCTGGGCGATCTGCGGCAGGTCCTGGAGGTGGTGAGTGGCCCTGCGGGCAGGCAGGGTGGGGGCGGGGCAGGGGGTGGAGCAGGGGCAGGGCCAGTTTTGGGGCACTTGGTCTCTAAAAGGTTCGCCATTACTGATATAGGTAGTTCTTAACTTACAACCACAATTGAGCCTAAAATTTCTGTTGCTAAGAAAGTTAAGCGAGTTGTGCCTGATTTTGCAACTTTTGCCACAGTTGTAAAACGAATCACTACAATTGTCAAGTGAATCATGCATTTGCTAAGCAAATCTAGCTTCCTCGTTGACTGCTTGTCAGAAGCCGGCTGGGAAGTTTGCAAATGGTGATCACATGACCCTAGGACAGTGCAACTGTCATAAATACATGCCCGTTGCCAAAACACCCAAATTTTGATCACATGACCGTGGGAATGCTGCAATAGTCGTTAAATGAAAACTGGTCATAAGCCACTTTTTCCCATGCTATTGCTAACTTTGAAGAGTCACAAAACAAATAGCTGTAAATCAAGGACTAGCTGTATAGAGTACAAAGAGAGCATTCTTTCACCTTGCAGCACGTGCTTCTGTGTGCTGCTTCCTTTCCAACACTGCTACAAAGAATCCATTAGTCAGCGTTTCTTCTGGCGATGCTCGGAGAAAGCACTTAGCTTCAGGAAAAACAGGCAAGCCACGAGGGGTCCAGGATGGCAGGACTTCTACCAATCTCCAAGGAAGAAAAGCAGAGAAGTACTTTAAGAACTCAGCGCTTCCCTGTCCTTTTTACACTGGTGCCTACTACCGTGCAGTCGTACTCAGGAAGCAAACTTCCATCTTTCAAAATTGTCTAATCAGCTGCGTGGCAGCATCTAACATCTTGGCTGATCTGGGGTCCAGACCTTGTTATTCTTGAATGGGAGGTCACCAGGAAATACCAGGTAGCGATCTAGACTGGGAAATCTAACATCCTGGACAATGGCAATAGCAAACCACTGCTATGCTGCCGCCATGGTACCTACACGGAATATCCCTGAAGTCACCAAGAGTTGCGTTTAACTAAGAAGCTTTAGTTCCTAATGGCTATGAAACTGGAAAATGTCGTCCCTGTCCCCAACTGCCCCAGCCCCTAAAATAGAAGATAGAAGGATTGTTGTTTTCAAATGTATTTGTCATGAACGGCCAGCGAGATGAAAGCACTGGAGAAATCCAGTTAGTTTGATCATGTTTGGAAACATGAGACAGCTGCAAGTCTACACACTAGGAGGGCATCAGGTATGAAGAGGATGATCTATACTGATTTCCAAGAGACTTCTAGCTGTATACAGTCCTTTCCACCAGCAATCCTTAAATAGCAGCAAGGAAGACCCAACCCACTTTGCAGCCCAAGCTCTACCAGCTCCAGGAAGGCAGACCCTGGTTTAACCACCTTCTTATACCTGAAGGCTTCTCCCTCCTGCTCCAACACATCTTTCACCACATCTTCATTCTCCTCTTTGTGCACCGAGCATGTGGAATAAACCAGCCGTTGAAGGGCAGGGAACTGCAATGCATGTGCCAGCATTTTTCGCTGGAACCCAGCAAGTGCCTGCAGTCGCATAGGCAGGGAGGTGCTTTCCTCCTCTGCCAGGCGGTTGACCATACCTGCCACAGAAACAGACATCATACGCATCAGTAGCTGTCGAAACGTGGCCTCCAGGGAGGCAGCACACTGGTATATATTGGGCTCTCAGTCTTGATATCTACCTAAAGGTACCCGTCTTTATTTACCTGGGGAAGTAGAAATTTGGCTCTGGAACCATATAGTTATATTTTTAAAATTTACTTGTAAATCTATGTATACAAACCCAGATCAGCTCCGTTCCATTACACTTAATCTGAAAAAAATCATCATTATATCTGAGAGTCAAATCATAAATGGCCCTCCTCCCAAAACCCATTTCCAATTGCTCTAATTGGCTGTCAACTTCCCATCTTGGATAAAAAGGCACGATGTGTGGCCTTGGGGCTTTTAGGATGTTCTTGACTGTTGCAATTCCAGGCTGCGGAGAAAATACCTTGATGATCTCTCATCCGTTTTCCTAATAAGCTTGTATTTAATATAAGTCCAAGCTGGAAATCCACCTCCACCCTTACTCACCCGAACCGCTGCATGAAGGATCCAGGAGAATGTATCTCACTTTGCTGTACTTGGAGTCAGTGGGATCTGTTGCTAAGAAGTCTTGGTGTGTCAGCTGATGGCAGGTGACCCCTGCCCGTACCAACATAGTGCTCATGGTGGCCAGCCGCTTGGCATCGAGATCAAAGGCAAAGATCTGTCTGCATTTCAAGAGATGGAAGGAAGTTTTGACTGGCCATGGATCAGAGACCTCCACAGGAGACAAAGGTGAAAAACAGTAATTTCACCACAAGCAGTTTTTCCCTTTCCAAGGTAAGTGATCCAAAGCTTAGTCATCTACAGGGCATTCCAAAGGACAGACTTGAGAAGACAGGATCTATTTTCTCTAACCTGACTTCTTTTTGCTTTCTAGTTGGAAGAATCAAATGAGAGCTGCCTCATCCAGAAACCTACAAAGACTGGAAGCTTATTTCTTCAAAGTTCATCCCTCTGTCTGAAGGGTATCCAGGAGTTACATTACAAAAGATAATGGTAGTTTTGCAGCCAATAGTTACTTTTGTCATTAAACCAACAAAAATATAGACTGGGTTCCCAAGGTAACCATATTCTTGTGGCTTATAAGGATACACTTTAATTATTTTGTCATCCCATAGCATAGACAGTATGAGGGGGAGTGGGCAAAACCGTGACCTGGAAGACTGAGAATCTCCATAGAACTCACAACCTTCAAAACTGTTCAGGTAGTGTTCTTAGGGTCACAAATATTATGGGTTCTTTCTCTGCTGAAGATACTCAACTGGTTGGGTTCACAACACAGTATTAATTCACAATCTGCAATGACTGGATTCATGCAACATACTAAGCCAATTAAAAACAAACAAAATTCATTTTAGAATGATTTGTATGAATCCAACTATAGACACAAGCCCCTCTAGATTACAAAAGTAAACTTTCCCAAAATGTTGAGGCCATGGTAAAAAAAATGATGAAAATGTTAAATTTAAACAACATAAACTTTCTTAGCAAACCCAGACCTGACTGAATGCTCTTAATGTTTCATTTATAAACAAGCAATATGTTATTTAGTGTATTTATAAAACCTCCAACAAAATCCAGTGGAGATTTCCTCAGATGATCATTCTTTTAATTTACACTTTTGGATAAATTGATGCAGAATGACAAACATAAATATATGAATATTACAAAATAAGAGTTTCATCAAGTAATTTAAGAGGCAGGTAAGATAGATATTTTTTTTCTGCTTAAGAATTTCTTGAGAGAAGGCTGTTTTGCATAAATATGATTATTTACATGAATTAAGCTGTGATCAAAGTCTATACTAAACAAACAGCTGCAAACTGTGGAATGACTCATATTTAGCCAAGCACAATTGTCTCAGGGGTTTCTCGCCTAAATCCCAAAAAATAAATTGCAAATGAAAATTGCAAATTTGGGAGTAAACTAAAAAAAGTACTGTAATATTTATGACTGTATCCCATGGTTTCTATAAAGATCACTGGCATATTTTAGATAATAATTTAAACTTTAACACATTGGAAATAGTTGAATATTATTTGGAGAATATAGAGAACTACTATTTTTCCAGTAGTAGAAATTGCTTTATCTTAAATGTAAAAATCTATGGAAGGAGAAAGGTTGCAGAACTGAGAGCTGCTGGAAGATGATTTTGCAGATCTGATTGGTGAATTGAGGCTGCAGATACTAAGCAGCTAAGAAATGTAGAAAAGATTTTTGAGATTGTATTATCCTTTCTCATACCAGTCAACCATAAGTGTTTGGTTTTTTTTTTAGAAAAAATCAACCTGCAACTGGGATGAAATTTAGGTGACTATAGCAAGGAGATCTACAGAAGGAATATATTGTTGGGGGGGAGGGGGGCTGATTTGAAGCTGCAGAAATTCTCCACCTCTGCTTCCAGAAGGAAGAAACAAAGGAGATTGTCTGGAGCAAAAGGAAGCTGGAAAAGCAGATACATAATGCTAAGCAGCACCAGAGGTAGGGATTAAGAATTGAGCAACCTTCAATTCACCAATCAGATCTGCAAAATTCACTAGATGAGAGGGAAAAATGGGGGAAGGGGGGGGCTTGCTAATACCATGCAAACCTAGAGAACAGGTGCTCCCAAAATCTATTCCAGGTCTTTCTGGAAGCCTAATGCAAATGCTACATTATCATTATCACCCGGATCTTTATAGAAATTATTATTGTGTTGTAAACTGCCAGAGAGGACTCTGTACCCTAGAATGTTGCCTAAAACATTTTCATATATACATGGTACTACCCTTCCTTCCCCTTACCCTTTGTTCTTCATGATGGCAGCCAGCTGGCTGGTTTTATTGCCAGGAGCAGCACAGGCATCGATCACATGGGACCCTGGAGTAGGATTCAGGAGAAAGGCAGGGAGGCAGCTGGCCTAGGATTAACACACACACACACACACACACACACACGAGATAAATGCACTTATCCATATATGGCAGGCCCATCACCCTCGTTCCATATCCCCCAGCCTCAATAGCAGCTTCTCAAACATTGTCAAGAAACATGTAATGCCCACTACATTCATGCCTATAGTAAAAAATATATATTTCTGTCTCTCTTTTTGGCAAGTAACAGCTTATTAAAGCTAAGCAGACATTTTTATATTTCATCTGGAGGATTTATCACAAAATGAAAAGTGATAAGGTATCGCAAGATGAAATAGGGAACACTTCAAAACAATAGCATAAAGTGTAAACGCCTGAAACCAGCACTTGGAAGGAAGAGGGAGGCCATCAAAGAGTCTGACTGTGTTGGGCAACTTCATCAAGGCAGATCAGCTGGCAGCTCAACAACTCCACCAGCCCTTCCCATTGATCCAGGTGGAGGGACTAGGCCAGGGGTGGCGAACCTATGGCACGGGTGCCAGAGGCGGCACTCGGAGCCCTCTCTTTGGGCATGCACGCCGTCGCCCCAGTCCTAGGCCTTCAGCTGGGTTTTATAAAACCTTTTCGCTTTAGGCCTCCGCCGCCGTGCGCAAAAAAAAAAAAGGTTCAATCAGTCAATTTCAACTTCTCACGGGGGAAAAAAAGATCTTGCAAAGTTGGAATTGATTGATTGAACTTTTTAGTCCCACCCAGTCTGCCGTTACCACTGCAGCCACGCCCACACAATGGGCCACACCCACCCAATGGGCCACACCCACCCGGCACCCGACGATGCATAAATGGGTTTTGGGTTGCAGTTTGGGCACTCGGTCTCTAAAAGGTTCGCCATCACTGGACTAGGCCATCATGTCCTACCCCAGCCACACTCACTTTGTCCTGGAGAATGATGTGTCCAGCCTGATAGAGCTGGTTCTCATGAAGGTCTGTCTGAGGACGGAAGATCAGCAGGTCAGGAAGATGGAGGTCCAGCAGGAATTTCTTCCCGGATAAGATCACTTCCTCCATACTGAAAATGATAGTAATAAAGATGGAAAGCTATTGCTTCTTCACCAAGCTAAGCTCTCTGAATGCAAGCTCTCTGAATGCAAGCAGCATGACACAAATAAGCCTGTCCATCAATGAAGAAAGTATCTATCGGGTAAGTAATGTGGAGAGATACTTCGTCTCTTGTCAAAAGCCTCTTGCTCTGCAGCAGAAAAGCAGGATCAGAGATAAAAGAGCCAGCAAAAGTTGCCTCAAGAAAGGGCTTATGGGAGGGGAGAGACAAACTTGGACAGGGGTAGGCAATCTTGGCTTTTATGACTTGTGGACTTCAGCTCCCAGAATTCCTGAGCCAGCCATGCTGGCTCAGGAATTCTGGGAGTTGAAGTCCACAAGTCATAAAAGCCAAGGTTGCCTACCCCTGCGAGTTGGATAAATTGATGCAGAGTTGCAATCAGAAATGTATTTGGTCTACTTTTGTATTATGAGGATGAAAACTAACTTCCCCCAGACCCCAGACCCTTTTTCCTCTTTCAATCTGACCCCAAATCGAGTAAGGGTGCCAACTGCAGCATCTTTTGTTACCCTTTACTGGGGTAAACTCAGCTTAACTATAGCTAGTGAGCACAAGCTAGTTTTAAGCAAACATAAGTCTCCTTCAAGCCAAGTTTGCCGCACAGGCATGTCTATGTCATCTGGTGGCAAACCTATGGCACGCGTGCCAGAGGTGGCACTCAGAGCCCTCCCTGTGGGCACGCGTGCCATTGCCCCAACCCCGCCTCCTCCCGCGGCCCCCTCCTCACCAGCAGCCCCCCCCAGAGGAGAATTGTCCCCGGGTGTGGCCTGTGTGGAGCAGCACAGCCAAGGACATGGCAGCCGGGCAAGACTCCGCCCTTGTGCCCCGTCACGCATAGGTGATGCTGTGGGGCGCGGGCGGAGGGCATGGCTGCCATGGTGGGTGGCCCTGAGGGTGGGTGGCAGGGCGGAGGAGGGGCAGGGGGCAGGGTGGTGGCGGGGCAGTTTTGGGGCACTCGGTCTCTAAAAGGTTCGCCATCACTGCTCTAGCCTAAAGTCCTCACATTTCCTGGTTGTGTCTCATCCATTGTAACCAGATTGGACTCTACTTAGTTTTTTAGGATGAACTGCAGATATGAAAACGCAGGCTTTCAGTCTCTTCCCTGTGGCTGCACATGAGAGGAGGAACAGTGAGCAACTGCTGATTCCCCCAAGTTTGCAACATTACAGTCTGCAGACAGAGAGCCTGCCTGTTCCTGAGATACGGAGCATAGAGGTTGGAGAAGACTAAACTAACCGGCCTGCTTTGCCCTGGTAAGAGTAACCCTGGCGTTTGAAGTAATCAACGACATCATCCACACATGTCTTCAGTAAGTTCACCCGTACATAGCGCGGCATCTGAAGTGCTGGGAAACAAAGAGACAGGGATCTTCTGAAATCCAGTTCCTGGGTTTTCCATAACATGTAACTGCTTTGTCTTTTGTATCCATTTTGATCTGGCAAGAACATCACCTCACATAGCCAGAATACAGACTGAAGCCAGATTGGAAGAAAGCTATTCACAGGCATTGCCCTCGTTCACACGTTACACTTAGTTGGTTTCATCATGGCCTGAGTAGCTTCCAGTTTTCTGGATTCAGTCAGCACAGTAATTCATAAACCATATTTTATGAACCATAATGGCTGGTTCACACAACACATGAAGCCAAACCGAATAAATCTCATTATGACTTAACACCATACACAAATCCAACTTTGGCTGGCTGACTAGTTGTCCCTAGTGTCAGACGCACGGTATTAAAGCCTGCACTATTGCTGCCACATTTGGCCAAACGCTTTAGACAGGCTTTCCAAAAGCTGCAAAGTTTTTATTCTTATTTTTTTCAGCTGATATAACACTGCGGTCTATTTAAATTCGACCTCTGACCTCTTCCAAAAATTCCAAGCATCTACCTTTGTCCGAGTCTCCAGCTGGTGGCAGAAGATCTTCATTGCGGCTCACTTTTTTCTGGACTTTCAAGCGGGCAAGCTCAGCCTGGAGACGTGCATGATGCTTCAATACTAGGACCTTCCCACGTCCTCCACCACGAAGCCCCTTGCCAATGAGTAAGTCATATACCAGCACCTAAGAAAGGAAAGGAGCAGGAGAAAATAGCTTGGATCTGAGCCCAAGAGTGGATCACCTGGCTCTACATCCAACTGGATTGGATTGAGGAGATACCTGCTGTATTGATTCCAGGAAAGCTTTTTAAAGATCTGGAAGATGCACAGGCCACACCTGGATAGCATCAGCAAGGAAGTAAGAACACGTCTTCAGTAAGACATGTCAGTAAGACAGAATGAAAGAAGGCACTGAAAGGCACACCTAATATTGTTTGAGTCATGGATATATTTACTTGTCATAATTAAATGATACTTTTTCTCCACAAGCTCAAGACATATTATATGGGCTTGTGAATATAATTATTGAATTATCTATATGCTCAAATTACAACCTGAGCTGAGAAAGGATGGGCCCAATGACTTTTGATGGCTTAGGGAAATTGAGTATCCTCAATCCTAATCCAACACTTTTACCATTATACCACACTAATTATTCTACCCATTGCAATAATCTCCTAGTAATATGAACAGCACATTTAAGAAACAGACTAATGAATTTGGGTAACAGTAACCCCTTGTCTCCCACAAATCCCTGAGAAATGGCTTGGGTGGAGAGAGAAAGAATACAGAATAGAATACAGAATAATAGAGTTAGAAGGGACTTTGAAGATCTTCTTGTCCAACCCTTTGCTCTAAATAGGAGACCCTATACCATTCCGGACAAATGGCTATCCAATTTCTTCTTAAAATGGATGGACAACTTCTGGAGGCAAGAGAAAACAGTGAAAGAGAGAAAAAAACCCAAATAGCTGACATTGTATGCTTTTTCTACATTCCACCCCATTCATACTGTTGGACTTTCCCTTCTCTCATTGTTCCACTCTCCATTTCCAAAGGTCTTATCAGGGACCAGAAAAAGGGTCTGCTGTTGCAGATTCCCCCAAATCTGTCCATATGAGCAACCCAAGGGTTGAAGTCACTTACAAGCCACGGATTGTGTATTTCCATGCAGAATGGTGCCTGCAGTTACCAAATGAAAGCAACTCCATGGAATCTAGCTTGTAAGAAAAATGGCTTCAACCTTTCTCGTAAGGAATAGTCATACCAGTTCACCTTGGCCAGATGTGGCTGCAGCTTTTTTTCAGCACAGAACAAACCAGCAGCATCTATGATGGAATCCAGTACAGAAGAATAGCGAAGTGTTTCTGAAATGAGTGCATAGAGCAGCCGGGTATTCTGCAAAAGGAAGGAACATTGTTGATGGAATCAGAAGAATTGATAATGATACTAAGCAAACAATGCCAACAAATTTGGAAGATCACACAGTGGACAACATATTTGAAGAGGCCAGTTTACCTACCAAAACCAAAACAGGGAGACTTAACAGTTTGTGGAAACTATCACATGGTATCCTTAGTTTCACATGCTAACAAAATAAACTGTAAAACTATGGAAGGTCCTTAGCAAAATGAGAATCCCAAAACATTGTGTCTTCGACACAAGACAGAAAGCCACAATCCAGATGGAACACAGCAGAAAAGATTGGTTCCAGGTCAGCAAAGGAGTGAGACAAGGTTGTATACTCTCTCCTTATTTACTCATTCTATATCAGAGGTGTCAAACTGCCGGCCCATTGGCCGGACGTGTCATGCGGAAGCCGCACCCCACCCCATTGCCGGCAATGGCAAAACTCTCCCGATACATTGCGCGACGTCGCGAGTTTGACATGTCTGTTCTATATGCTAAGCATATATTGAGGGGGGAAAGTGTGGTTTTAAAACTGGAAGAAAAAATATCAATGACTTGCATTATGCTGAGGATTCTACTCTGATAACTGACAATGCATATGGTCTGCAATCTCATGTAAGGAAAGTCAGTGAAAGTGAAAAAAAAACCTGGATTAACATTATTTAGTTATTTAATGTTTCACATTTCTGAATCACCCATCTCCCTCAAAGATGAATATAAAGAAAATGAGGACAATTAAATATAAAGAAGACAAAACTCATGTCAATAAGTACAGCAACCAGATCTAGAGTTGGCATTGAAGATACTGAAGTGGTATATTGTTCTGCTTTTTAGGATCAACCAATAGTAAAGGAACAAGCAGTCAAGAAATGAACTACAGACTAGCACTTGGTACAGCAGCCATGAAGATCTTAAAAAAATATTCAGATGCTGTGATTTGTCAAAATCTAGAATGATCGGAATAGTGCAAGCAATGGCATTCCCTGAAACACTCTATGGAAGTGAAAGTTGGACTTTGAAGAAGCAGGATAGAAAGAGTATTGACACTTTTGAATTTTGGTGCTGGACAAAACTCTGGAGAATACCATGGATAGCCAGGGAAAAAAAACAAAGCATCATTGAACAAATCAACCCAGAATTCTCACTTGAGGTACAATAACCAGGCTCAAATTATATTTTGGACACATTATGTAAAGACCTACTAGACACAAAGTAGATGGACTCAATTGTAGTGTTGATGGATACACAATTAGAAGAGTCGAAGGCCAGGTTGGATCATCTATATGGCTCTTCAGAGTCCCTATTAATTGGCATATATTTAATCACATTAAATTATGAATGCAGTTTTCTCTCTTTAAAATAAGGACTCAATTTGTCCAATGTTTTTAATCAAAAAGTAGCTACCATACTTCAGCCTGCAAGTACCATGCGTAGTGAATATTTTATTCAAAGTACTGTGCAAATTTGGGAAATTGTATTTAATTCCATAAATTATGGTTTAATTAGCCATGGTAAATGTGTTGTTTGTCAAAACACAGCAGCATCTGATCTTCTCTGTACTAAGATTAAACAGGGCTGGACTGGTTTACATCTGGAATGGGAGACTACCACAGAATTCCAAGTTTGTAGATTATGCAAAGAAGTTGAAAATATCCAGGAGGAGTTCAGTGCAAACTACATCTGTACTGTTCCAAGAAACTGTATAACATTAATGCATCGAGTTCAATTTGAGGACATTGCTAACCTATCACAAGCACATTAATGTATACAACACTATATAGCCAGCACATTTTTGCATCATCGCTCCTCATTTTGTAGAATAGAATAGATCTGGAAGGGACTTTGGAGGTCTTCTAGTCCAGCCGCCTGCTCAAGCAGGAGAACCTATACCATCTCAGACAAATGACTGTCCAGTCTCTTCTTAAAAACCTCCAGCGATGGAGCACCCATGATTTCTGAGGGCAAGCTGTTCCACTGGTTAATTGTCCTCACTGTTAGAAACATTTTCCTTAATTCCAGGTTGCTTCTCTCTTTGATCAGTTTCCAACCATTGTTTCTTGTCCTGCCCTCTGGTGCTTTGGAGAATAATTTGATCCCCTCTTCTTTGTGGCAGCCTCTCAAATACTGGACTACTGCTATCATGTCACCCCTGGTCCTTCTCTTCACTAGACTAGCCAACCCCAAGTCCTGCAGCCGTTCTTCGTGTTTTAGTCTCCAGGCCTTGGATCATCTTAGTTGCTCTTCTCTGAACTTTTTCCAAGGTCTCAACATCTTTTTTGTAGTATGGTGATCAAATTGGTTGCAGTACTCAAGGTGTGGTCCCACTAGGGTTTTATAAAGCTGTACTAATACTTCGCATGATTTTGGTTCTATGCTTCTGTTTATGCAACCCAGGATTGTATTAGCCTTTTTGGCTGCTGCTAAGTGATCGTCCACTAGGTTCGTCTCATAGTTAACTGTTTTTGAAGCAGGTCTCACCTAATCTGTACTTATATCTTTGATTTTTCCTGCCTAAATGTAAAACTTTGCTTTTCTCCACATTTTGAGCGTAAGAAAATTTGTTTTAAATTACACCCAAAACATTCATTAAACTCCTTCAAAAAGCTCGCTTCCTAAAAAAACCACAAGTACACACGAAGGTAACTGTCGTCCCATAGCTAGCACTAAAAAGATAGTCTATCGTCACACGTGGAGGATCTATTACCCACCCCCACTCCCCATTATTTATTAAACTCTTAAGTTGTACAAAGACCGTCAACTTACCGGGAAGTGACTTCCATAGACGAGAGTCTTAAGGGAACCTTCCCGACGCTCCAGCCTTGCCAGGATTGAAGCAGCGACCCCATAAAGACCAAGCGCCGCGCCACTTCCCTGCCGGCGCTGCCGCATCATGCTCGGGTTGTTTGGACCCGGACTCTGGGAGCCTCAGGTGCGCACGCGTTCAGCAAAGAAATGAACTGCGCGTGCGTAAAGCAGGGAGGCTTTCATAGAGCTATGTTAGTTCCACAGCATCAAGCGTTCAACTCGAGGAGTTTCGAGATTACTTTTTTGTTTCTGAACTAAAGCAAAATGCCACGCACAGAAATGAATGGGGAATGTTCAGTTTTACTGCAGCCATCACTCCACGTCCGTAAAAAATAAGGGTAAGCTTAAATTGAGTGAAAGACAATAAGTTCGGAGAAGCGTCCTGAGTTCTCTCACTTCTGCCTGCTGGAACTGAGGAATTCTGGGAGTTGAAATCCACAAGTCTTAAAGTTACCAAGTTACCAAGAACTGGTTATAAGAATCAAGTTCATAGATAGTACTAAAGAGAACAGAATAGAGCTGGAAGGGGCCTTGGAGGTCTTCTAGTCCAGCCCCCTGCTCAAGCAGGAGAACCTATACCATCTCAGACAAGTGACTGTCTAGTAGTCTCTTCTTAAAAACCTCCAGTGATGGAGCACCCACGATTTCTGGAGGCAAGCTGTTCCACTAGTTAACTGTTCTCATTGTCAGGAAGTTTTTCCTTAATTCCAGATTCAGTGTAATGTGGAACAGTCCCTTGGACAGAATCTATGCATACAGTAGCCATCTCCAACCATATACATGAGCTAACTCCTCTAATGCTCAGCAATGCTCGGCAAACTCAGGCTAACACACCAAGTCAAACAAGGCTGATCTAGAATATCAGGAGCTCCTATGTGATTAAAGTCCTATTTAAGGATAGAAAAATATTTCTCTGAAGTCAAAAGGCAGGTCCCAGATATGCAGGACTGATAATGTCAATCCTTTTTATGAAGGGAAGGGGGATCTTAATGAATGTACACGCTGTAAATGTAAATCTAAAGGAATTTAATTAATTGGTGTGGCTTTTCAGTTCAGTTTACCTTCATCACAATTTGTGAAGGACTGTTTGAATCACACCCATTAAATATAAATTATATGATGCAGTGTCAACCTTCAGAATATGATGAGGACTAAGAAAGGGTGTATAAATATCTACATATATTACGGTGAAGAGGACAAGGAAATCTGTTCTACAAGGTGAACATTCAAGGAAAGACTTTGGGGTTTGTTTGTCTCCAGTTTTCCAAGTATACATTGGTCAGTCAGCGATGTAGCTGGGGAGTTGCCTCTACAAGTGCCAAGGATTAGCACATGACTGAAAAGGTGGTTGCCACTGCAGTTTGCTTTCTGGAGATCCTCCCCTGAACAGAGGGCCATCAACTCCAGAAGCTCTCTTTTTGAAACTGGACAGAGAGGCTTTCCTTGTCACTTTTGATGGAGAAGTCTGAAATCTACCATAGTAAAAGAATTATCCAACAGGAAGCCTTAATATCATGTACAGAGGTTTGTCTAGAAATACTCTGATTACAGGAGAAGAAACTAAAAGAAGAGCAGCTGAGCTGTAAAAGGTAGGGATATTTTCTTTGACTTCTCACTCTGATGGGTTTAGAAAATATAGAAACTGAGAAAGATGTGGTCTGCGGGTGAAGGTGATGTTGCTCCTAGAAGGATTCCAATGAAATTTCAGCAAAACATCCTATTGGTAATAGATTCAGACCACTGACCCAAACTATTATCAAAAGTTAGATATCCGTGGATATTGGTTTTCATTTTGTACAATGTAAAGAGGCAGTGAGACTTGCCTGCCCTAAGAATTGCGGTGCATATAACAAAGCATATGCTTTGGGTCATGTACTTTTGAATATTCAAGAGTTAATATAAATAGAAAAGGTGGGATACCTTGATAGAAAGATTATGAACAGATCTGGTCTATGTGACTGTTGGAACCCCTTGGAAGGTACTTTCTTCAATTTCCACTCCTCATCTTACAATAAAACAGCGGCACCAAAAGACAATTTTTCCACGGACTGGGGGGATGGTTTCGGTTTCTCTCACTCGCCCGCCGCTTACCTCCAGCTGTGCAGGCCGGGGGTTGAGGATGCCTGCCATAAAATATTGAAAGACTACTATTTTCCTTCTTGATAATATTTTTTTCTTATTATTTTGAAGTTTGTCGCATTTACTTTCAGTTTAGTTTGTTCCATGAACTGATTTCAGGGCCAGTGCTTCTTGTGAACCAAGGTTTCATAAATAGAAACATTTATATGGCGGGGGGATCTGTAGAGAGCACAGTTTCCAAATATGTCTGCAGCTTGGGGCAAAGGGCACATGTGATTCAGAAAACTGAATTTGGTCATCAACAAAATGTACAAAATTGAAAACATTACCTCCTTCTAGTTAGTACCTGATATACTGTATCTGTTATTCCTCATTCCTCTCCGAGATTCTTTTTTGGACATTTATACTCCCAGATCATTTATATTTTGGGCTGGCATTTAAATGTCCTAAATTAATCATACATTTGTCAACAATATTAGCAAAACATATGCCATTATTTTATCAGCTCTACAGCAGAATTTCTCAGAATACTTAGGCATTACTTTTAGGCAACTATCTGTAGCTGCTGAGATCCCAAAATATTTTTTTAATGTTTCCAAAACAAAGTAGCAAGGAGGGCAGAAGTTGTTTTGTTCCTCTTGATAGTTATGGAATAGCAGTTAACTGAACATTACGCTTTCAGCTTTTTTCCTCCCCAAACCTGTGACATCCAGAAGTTCTCAAAGTTCCTTAATCTTAGTTTGTTATTACTTTCCTGAGTGTATGTTTTAGGGTACTTTTTTCTTCCTGTACCCCAAGATTGTATTAATCTCTCTATCCTTCCTTTTATTGCCTATTGCAGGAGATAAGTAGGAAGAAGGAAGGGCTATTCTTATCTTCTCCTCAGCTACATCCACCTTTGATGTCTATTCCCTTTGGGCATTGATCTTCGAGGATTAAGCCAAGGAAAGAAGAAGTAAATCAGCCAAATGGCACGGAAATTGAGTATTGATCAACTTGAGGACCAATTGATATGCCCTATTTGCTTAGAGCTCTTCAAAGAGCCCTTGATGCTACAATGTGGACACTCTTACTGCAAGTCCTGTGTGGTATCCCTCTCAGGTGATCTGGAGAAACAGTTCCTTTGCCCAGTATGCCGAAAGGCTGTGGACTATAGCAGATCACCACCCAATGTCAACTTGGCTCGCATCATTGAGGCAATTCATGCCATAGGCAACTCAGATGATAATCAAAACTCTTGCCCTGATCACCACAATCCCCTCAGCCTTTTCTGTGAGCAAGACCAGGAAGTGATTTGTGGCCTCTGTGGCACCATTGGCACCCATCAGCAGCATAAAGTCATGCCCATCTCCACGGTCTACAGCAGGATGAAGGCAGGTGCTTGGAATGTGTGTGTGTGTATGTATGTATATATGTATGTATATGACTGCGCGGATGAAGTGAAGGCTTAGCCAGGGGTAGGCAACCTTGGCTCTTTTATGACTCGTGGATTTCAACTCCCAGAATTCCTGAGCCAGCATGGCTGGCTGAAGAATTCTGGGAGTTGAAGTCCACGAGTCATAAAAGAGCCAAGGTTGCCTACCTCTGGCTTAGACCATAGGCAGAATAGAGACGATTGGCCATTCTTGGTGGGCCACCTTGTGTCTGTTGATTGGTGGATTAGGTGAATCTTGGTGTGATTCAAACAAACAACTTTTCACATACTTAAGGGAAAGCTTTTGGAATACATGAATTCTAGTAAAAATTGGTGTAGCTATTATAAGGCAGAAATCTATACTTTCCTTAACAGAATTTTTGTAGCTCTCTTCCTACACCATATATCCCAAGTCCCTCTCTGTGTAGGTAATGTTTTCAAAGGATGGAAATTATGTAAGTCTAAGGATCATGGGTGATAGTACCCTGTTCTCAAGGGCAGCAATAGAAAACAATGAATAACATTGTTACAATGAGGGTGATTCACAGAAATATAAAAACTAGGTGCAGTACTCCCTGTGCCTATGAGTGCCTGATACTGAGTGAGATAAGAGATAAAATGTGAGGCACAAAATCATGCCCAGAAAAGGGAATATTTGAATGGTAGCATAGCCAAAGCTGATCCCACTAGTGAAATAATGTGATAGTTGCAGATCCTGACCTTGACCTCAGGTGGTCTCACCTCCCCTTCTATGCTGAGCCGGCTATGAAGGAAGACATGAGTTTGCATAGCAGGCTGAACTGTGCTTATAATTTTAAGAATTCAGACACTGTCTTACATGTTGTATAAATCAGGCCAATCGCATTAAGCCACAATTTGACTTTTTTGTTGGAGCATAACCTGTGGCACTTTGTGTTAACCCAGGTTTGAAGTTCAAAATGGCTTACAGTCTATTTGAGGGACCACATTTTCCTTAGTTCAACAGTTAAAAGCTGCAGGAGAAGGCCCTCTAAAGACACTCCTGGAGTCAGAAGACGATCCTTCTGGAAATCTTGATTCCAGGCTCCCAGGCTATAGCTGTTAGCATAGTGTTCGGCCATATTCTCAGAATTTAAACTATCCATAAAGATGCATTTCTTTTACCAGACTTTTAATCATTAAGCATACAACTTGTGACCAATTGGCTCATCATTTTAGGATATTTCCCTACCTAAACAGAGAAACAGAATGACCATGGGCAAGCAAAAAAGTAATGGGAGCAGGAGCAACTTCCTCATTGTTTTTCCTTGCATGAAACTGACAGAGAGCAGTTGAAATTACGATCATGTGACCGTGGCTGACTGTGATAGTACAGCAGGGTAATAGCATTAAAGCAGCCACAATTTCAATTCCATGGGAGTCCTAGATTTTGGCCGCAATCTTTAAGTTACCCCATTTGAGATATGTTGATTCAAAAATTGTTGTCCTATCATATACTGTTTCATCCAATTGAAGGTCACAACAATTAACATGAGAGCTTTAGTAGTATATAGACTGCTTTTACATTTAATTTTATATTTTAATTAACAACTTTGAAAAATTGCTTGTCTAAGCACAAAATCAGGATGCAAATGAAATAATAAAATTATTACTCAGCTTGTTTCAAGCTTAGATCCTACTATTAAAAATAAGTTCAAGGTCAGAACCGAATCACAAATTAAACTCTGCTCCAAAACTGTCATAATCTCCAGATGTTCCAAAGTTTGTGCTACGATCATCTTTAATCTACTTCCTTTCTTTTAAATGTAAGCTAAAAAAAAGAGCCACTGAGTCAGATTAAACACTCCCTTGCAGAATTCATATTCTATAATAAGGCACTATAGTTTCATGGTAGAAAGATTAGTTTTGCATATTTGAACATTGAATATATCTCAAGTCCTGCATGTCCAGTTTGAAGGATCTGATGACCCTTGTCTGACTGAGTCTCTGGGGATTTGATAGTATTATTAATATAGATGACTCAAAATCTTAGTGGAAGTTTACTTCATGTGATCTCTGGAATTTCTCTTTTTCATATCTGAATGTCTCCTAATAGCAACAGCACTTAGACTTATATACCACTTCACAGTGCTTTAGAGCAGTTTACAGAATCAGCATATTGCCCCCAACAATCTGGGTCCTCATTTTATGGACCTCAGAAGGATGGAAGGCTGAGTCAACCTTGAGCCAGTGAGAATCGAACTGCCGAACTGCAGACAGCCAGCAGTCAGCAGAAGTAGCCTGCAGTACTGCATTCTGGCCACCACGGCTCATCTAGCTACCATAATTGAGCAGTCACATTTCTTTTGGCCCTCCTTGTGAAGCTTTAAGAAGCATTTGGTGGTCATCAGTGAAAAATACATTTTAAAATGGATAAGTAATTTTGTTTCTCTTACATCCTTTCCCCACAAATTTAGCTAATGCAAATCTGCTTTTTTCAGGAGGAACTCTCCATGTTGATAACAGATGTGCAACAGCAGAAGAGAAGCCTGGATGAACATGTCAGTAAATTGATGAATAACAAAACTCGAATTACGGTGAGCTTAGACAGGCAGATGACATTATGCCAGTGACTTTCTTGTCTGCCTTTCTTTTCATCCAACTTGTACACATGACTGTTGGTATAATATGTTTTGTTGTTGTTGTTATTATTGTTCATTCGTGACTGATTCCTAGATTGGTCTGGACAACTGTCTGGCCAAGTCCCTGCAGTTATCTTGGCAAGGATTTTCAATAGTGGATCTCCATTCCTTTCTTCCTAGGGCTAAGAGAAAGTGAATGGTACAAAGTCACCCAGCTGGCTTTGTGCCCAAGAAGGATTAGAACTCATGGTCTCCCAGTTTCTAGTCTGATGCCTTAACCATCATGCCAAACTGGTTCATAATATTATTTTTACAATAAATAAGCACATTGAAGGGAAGATATGGATGTTTAGACATATTTTACAATTAATTTTAGTTTTCTAGTGATTATCTGCTGTATATTCTTGAGTGTTTGGGGCTGAGTAAGGTGCCTTTGGCAGTTGTCATGTTTACCTCAGTTAAGAGGGGTGAATCTCACTAAAGTTTCAAATGTGAAATTACCTGACATTTTTCTGTTGCTCCATTTCTTAGAGCAGCAGTCCCCAACCTTTCCAGCTCTGCAGACTGGCGGTGCCAGTGATGTGTGTGTGTGTGTGTGTGTGTGTGTGTGGTTTTGAGCATTTGCATGCCACTTGCACAAATACAGTTTCACGTGCTCACACGCTCGCCCACCACTTGCAAGGCCTGGTTCCCAACGGACCACAACCTGGTACCAGGCCACAACACGGAGGGTGGGGAACCCTAACGTAGACAGTAGCCAATTTGTTATAGTGGGTAAGTCATCAGGCTAGAAACTGGGAGACAGTGAGTTCTAGTCTTGTCTTAAGTACAAAGCCACCTGTGTGACATTGGCTAGTCATGCTTTCTTAGCTTAGGAAGCAAGCAATGGCAAACCTCTTCTGAAATTTTACCAATAAAATTGTAGGGATTTGTCTAAGCAATCACCAGGAATCAAGATTGATTCAAAGATACCAAAAAAATCCATCCCCCACTGTTGTGTAACTGTTCATTTTAGATTTTTGACACAAAGCACCCTGAATCCCCAAACAAATCAAGGTGAAATGACTCTGTATGTACATCCAGCACTTTAGTAAATTCTGAAAATTATCCTCCAATTCCAAACACTTCCGGGGGGGGGGGGATTCTTAAATCTTTGTGGAATATGATTCAATACATATTGTCTTTTTTTCTTTAGTTCCTACACTCAGCTAAATCTCAGAGCTCAATATTGAATCAGAGGGAAGAACTAAATATAATTTTTAGTTTTTCTGAGGAAGTCCAAGTCAAGAGGATATGCTTAAAATGCTATAATAGTTTCAAACCAATTAAGTAATAGGAAAAGCCAAAGCTTTCAGGTGAAAAAAGGAATAATCTAGTTTAGTAAATTGACCAGCATCTTTTCCAACAGAATTCTAGAAAGTCATAGACTTAAAAGAAAATACCTCCCAGGAAATTAGCTCACAATAAAGCCAACCTTGGAGTTCTTTTCAAAGCGCCTGATATTTATTGTCAATATTGATTTTGTTGGATTACTGGCAATAGGTGTTTTTCCGCTCCTTATCTTCCTCTTGAGGACATTAGGTCATAGCTGAAAAATTCTAAATAAGTGCACCACCAACCACTACAGACATAGAATGTCCAATCAGGGAGTTGCTTTACTTATCACAAAAACTCCCTGGAAATGGCCATCTGAATTATATCCCAGCAGCAATTTTGTACAATCAAGTAGTTGAGTTGCTACATATCACACTTCACCCAACAGGCAATATTTGGAAATGATTAAGTGCCCTCACATAATTTCAAGAAATTCTGATAAGTAATCTGTATTAAAGTAAAGAAGCCAATATTTAGAAACTCTATATTTAGAAACAATACTCAAATCTTTTTGCATGTTTCTTGTTCCCACCTCTGTGAAACTGATTACTTAGTAATGGTTTCTGTCTCTTTTTTTGCTTATAGTCAGATGCACCTTATAGTCACTGTTGCCTTTCACTGATGAAAGAGAATGCTTCTAATACAGGTAGTCCTTAATGGACCCCTTCCAAAGTTGGAACAACCCAGTTCCAAAGTTGCAATGGCTGACCCCCCCAGTCACATGACCAGGTGCTCAACAAGCAGCCCGCATTTATGGCCATTTGCAGCGTCTTGCAGTCACATGACATTTTACAATGTTTTTTTCCCCAAAATCTGGCCTTTACTTCCGGTTTTTGGCAAAAACAGCCCATAGCAAATGATGGATTCAATTTACGACCATTGCATTCACTTTATGACTGCAACATTCATTTTACAATTGCGGCATTTGCTTAATGATCACTGTAAAAAAGTTCATAAAATTGGTTCAACAACACAGGTAACCCACTTTACGACTGTCATGGGCTGGCTCCATTATAGTTGGAAGTTGAGGACTACCTCAATGTACATGCAATCTCTCTCTCTCTCATTCTTTTCTATCATCAATTACTCATCGTTAATTTGGCAGGCAACTCCAGATTCATAGACTGAAGACACATTACACAAGCTGTGACTAATTTAATAATGGTTTCTTTAATAAATCACTGTTTGCATAATTAACCATAAATGTGTTAAAAATAATAGTTAAGTTCTCAAAATATGCTAGGTCAAAAATTAACCAGCCACACTGCAGTATTTGAATTCAGTAACAGAGTATTCAGAAATAGGAAAACACTAGATTCTGTTCACATCCAAACTTTTCTGGCCAAAAGATTAGCTCATTGGTCCTTGTGTCCCTTCTTAATGCAAACTGTGCAGCATAAGCTAAGCAGTTTAGGCTGCATGGAAAAAGGAGCACAAATTATTCTTGTGAGGAATTACAAATCCAATCTAATCCCATAATCCAATTAAAAATTGTTGAGGGGAGGAGGAATATTGGAGAGTAACAGGTGTGTAAAGAGGGAAATAATACTATATCAAATTTGTTACTGTGCAACCTATTCAAGCAAACTGAACTTATTTCAAGATCAATGTATCTCATGCTGGTGAGACCTGGACAACTGACAGAAAGATTTTGTCATATTTCTGTCAGTTACTGATAGCTGCAAAGCAATGGACTCCTGAACTAAGATTGCAGGCAGGAGTGGCTGACAGCATTAGAGTTTACATTGAGATGATCATCAGATTTCTAACATTTTAGTATTATACCCACTTCTACCCCACATGGGCCCAACTCCAACTCAGGATTGTATTGCTCTGGTGGTAATTGTTATATTTTGTCCCACACAGAATGAATCTGATGTCTTCATGTGGGTAGTCAGAAAGCAGTTCCAGGATCTGCATAGGTATATTGATGAAGAGAAAGCCAAATTCCTGGGGCAGGTAGAAAGGAAAACAACTCGTATCATTGCCTCCATTGAGGTTCAGGTGAGGCAGAGAGCAGACACCCTTCAGAAACTAAAGGAGCTGGAAGATTCTCTGGAGAAATTCAACAATGAAGACCAGCTGGATTTCATACGTGTACGTTTGTCTATCTGCTTGCTATAAATAACCAGGGACATGCTAAGATGTGCTGCCAGCAGCAGAAAATCAAAATTGTTAAAGACCCCTACTCAGAAGTAACAAGCAGACCAAAAGAGGCATACTGGAATCTGAGGAACTTAGAGACATTTACCAAATTGCATCTATTAAGAGTCCAAATTTGCTTCGCAGTTTGTTGAAGTTTAAAAGCCTAGGGCCTAGGGCCCTAGGCATATGGAAGAATCTTGCCTATTAGGAGAATAAATCTTTGGATGATTGAACTACAATATAGGTAGTCCTTGACTTACAACAGTTCATTTAGTGACCATTCGAAGTTACAACAGCACTGTAAAAAGTGACTTATGACTATTTTTCATACTTATGACCATTGCATGATCACATGATCAAAATTCAGACGCTTGGCAACTGACCCATATTTATGATGGTTGCAGTGTCACAGGGTCATGTGATCACCTTTTGTGACCTGGCAAGCAAAGTCAATGAGAAGCCACATTCACTTAAAAATCACTTTAGTAATTTAACAGCTGCAGTGATTCACTTAACTGTGGCAAGAAATGTGATAAAAAGGGACAAAACGCACTTAACAAATGTGTCACTTAGCAACAGAAATTTGGGGCTCAATTGTGGTTGTAAGTCGAGGACTACCTGCTCCCCATACTATGAAGGGCCAGGAGCCCTAGTAGCAGAGCAATGATGCAGAATAGGCAGCCTTACATCACATAGATCACACAGATTAAGGATAGGATTTCTCATTTTCCTCAGGCTTGGTGGAAGAATTTGGAGGGTTTACTTTTTTATACTTTATATGAACCCTATTTACGTTTTTATATATTTCCTTCTTTAAAATAGCAGAGAACTCTACTGTCTGCTTTGTGCAATTATGGTTAGAGCAATCAGTTATAATTGATATTAAAAAGGGAGGTTTTCCACCTTTGATCTAGGCCTAATTCCATATAGTCATGAAAGTTTGAGGTACTTCTTTACAGCCTAGATTTTGAAGAGTACATGCCAATAAGGGCTTGTAGTTCTATTGCAGTTAAGGAATGTATACAGTAAGTATGCAAGAATTCCAAAGTTTACAGGAGTAAATATGGATTCCAATTGCTCAGAGAACTCAATAGTCCCATTTTCTCCCATCTTCCTCCCCTCTATAGTCTTCAGTATACATTTAAATAACACAAGTGCACTAAATCTGTCTACATCTCTTTACAGAAATATGGATCTCTTCCCTCCAGGTATGTAAAATAAGAGTGTATGAAAGAGAAACAAAACACTGTAATTTTAGTCTCTTTCCTATGGATCTTGGAAGGCATTTCAGAAAATGCCTTCACAGAAAAAGTGTCAAGGAAGAGTTGATCAAATACATTTGTTAGCTTTTTCGAAATTCTTATTAAGAAACATGGTAACAGAATCCATGCTTTTTTCAAAGCAAAATATGTGTACAATATTCCACATTGTCAGCAAAGAACACTGAGACATGTCTCAGCAATTCCAATGTGCTGAAGCATATTTACTCAAAAGTAAACTCTGCCATGTTCACCAAAATTTAATGACAAATAAACAATGGATTGCAAGCTCCTGCAAAGTTGATGCTATGAAATCATAAAAAAATTGAAGAAGTCATAATGGTATTCATTTCCAGCCCTGAACTCCTTCATTTCAGAGCGTATGGCTTCCAATCAAAGAGTGATTTTTAGGCTTCAAGAATGGAGAGATGTTTCCCAGATCTTCTAAATGAGATTCTTGAGATGTGTGCTTTCAGTCTTTAAAATTATATGCTCTGCCACTGAAGCAAGGTTCTCGTAGATATATACTATCCTGCAGAAGGATAAAGTAACTGCTTTTATATTCTGAGTTCTTGCTCAGAATTTTCAGTCCCATCAATTAATAGGACAAGATAGGAATTGAATATTTATTTAAGCAGATTTATGAAGTGTTTGAGTTTGGGAAAATATTAATGGAAATTAATACATATCCAGGTCTGAACTTCCCTATCAGCACCCAGCAGAAGGCATATACAGTGCAGTTTCTTTTAAGCCTGACTTCCACCAAGAGGATGTAAAGATGATGGTGTGGAAGCGTCTGCTACGTAAAATCCTCCCAGGTATGGCTGCTGCTGGAGGAGAGGAAGAGGGGAGGCTGTTTCATGAGCACTTCCACATACAGCACTTAAACATTTGTGAATATATGTCTTTATCATGCATTACTTCTTTTCAGTGATCAGAGCTAAGAGGAATGGGGTTGAGACTGTAAAGCTAGCAAATGGCAATGGATTTTGAGAGTGCTATCTGTGTTTCCTGAGTTCTGCAATCACATTTTGACTGTTATGAAAAACTGAGGCCCATTCATAGAATTCTATTCTATTGAATAGAATTCTATTCTATTCTATCGTGGCCTAGTCTATTCTATTCATATAAAGAAGGAGGCTTGATCACCTCAGCTGATTTTTCTGAATATTACCCAGGGTTCCTCAAAGAATTTTGATTTTTATCCCTTCTCATAGCTCCAGAAACGCTGAAGCTGGACCCTGTGAGTGCTCATCCTATGCTTGAGCTGTCCAAGGAGAATACTATGGTGAAATATGGACTATTCTTCCAACGGCGAGACAGCAATCCTGAATGCTTTGACTACAGCAATTGTATCCTGGCTAATAAAGGCTTCTCCTGGGGAAAGCACTACTGGGAGATTATTGTGGGCTCCAAGAGTCACTGGCGCCTGGGCATCATCAAGGGCACAGTCAACCGCAAAGGCAAAATGAGTAAGAGCCCAGAAAATGGGGTCTGGCTCATTGGCTTAAAAGAGGGCAAAGTATATGAGGCCTTCAATACCAGCAGACTGGTTTTGCCGATTTCAGCCCGACCCCAACAAATTGGAGTCTACCTACACTATGAGAAGGGAGAACTAACCTTCTACAATGCTGACAGCCCAGATGAGCTGATACCAATCTATACTTTCCAAGCAGAATTCCAAGGCAAGCTATACCCCATTTTGGACATGTGTTGGCATGAGCGGGGTATCCATAACAACTTACCCATTATACTACCTACTCCCCAAATGCTGCAGACTGAGGTTGACTGCACCAATACTGATGAGCCCACCAAGTTATAATACCATATAATATGCTACTATTGTGTCAAATTACTGGGAAAGCTCCAGACTGTCTTTATGGGAGCAATAAATGCAAACTAAACTGTTCCGCTGAATAGAACTCATTCAATTTAAAGAATTCTAGAGACCTGCCTCAGGACTCTGTTTTGTTTTTAGTGCACCTGACTATATAAGGGCATTTTGGCTTTAAGGGTCCAAATCAACACTACATATAAAGCAACAGAGAGCGAACTCCATGCCAAAGTGTGGAATCTCAATGACATCTATACTTCCCCACTAGTTAACTACTAACTAGAGGATAGTTTAGTCCAAAATTACAGGAGCTCAGTTGAAAGGAACACTATGTTTCCATTGTTTTCAGTGGGTTTTTGCAGAATAACTTCCTTGTGATGCATTGTTTGTGCCTATGGAGGAGTTCAACTGGCATTCTAGGAAATGATGCTCAGAATCTATTGCTTGGAACAAACATCTGACTTTGCCTCTAGGCTGCTTCTGGGAAGCCTGCCAGGCAATTTATTTCAAAGGCCAAATTTTTTCCTTCTTTCTGCTTTTCAGTCTTCTTTTTTCCTCTGTTGTTACCCATTTTAGCAAGTTTTACAAATCTGAAAGGCTAGTTCTATTTAATGTTATTTAAATTAAAATGCCCAAATTAATATTTTATATTCTAGACTTTCATGCAAGAGTATAATGAATGCAATAAGTAAATATTTCATCAAGGTTGTAAAAAATGGCAAGCCAGCACAAATAACTTAGCGCTATCGCAATGCAAGTATAGCCTAAAAAGTTGAGGAATTCATTAATTTCTATCTGTACATATTAATGCATTAAATTTGTTTACTTGGAAGATTTTTTTCAGTTGTAGCACCGGCTTATTATGTCTCACTTCTTCTCTTTGCTATTGGTGGTTTCTATTTGCTTTTAGTGGTTTAAAAGCCAATACTGTTTTTTAATCTTTTATACTGAATAAAGTGATTTTACAATCTTTTTACTGTAGAGCTATACTTTCATATTTTGCAATGCAAAATTAGAAGTTATAGAATTTTATTACAAGTTGTTTTAAAGCCTTCGTCTGCATTTTCTAGATTATGAGCATAATACACTCCCATCATGCTACTCCCTTTCAAGGTAAGAAAGTGCAGAATAGGTGCAAGACTGTAAGCAAAATAAATTAAAAATATTAGGTAACAAAAAGGGTAAGTTTAGCTAAACCTACTTTATACCAACTAATTTTCCCCTTATGCATATTTATTTGGAAATTACAGAATTTTCCCAAAATTCATCTCTGGATGTTCCATTACATTTATTACAATTTCATGCAACTATCACCAAAAATTCCCGCTTTCAGACATACCCACAGCCACTTTTTTGTGTGTGTTCCTTTGAGTCAGTTTTAGACTCCTGGTGACTGCTTGACCAGTCTCTACAATTTTCTTGGCAAGGTTTTAAAAGTGGTTTGCCACAGCTTGCTTCTTAGGACTGAGAGTATGTAGCGAGTCCAAGGTCACCTTGCTGACTTTGTGCTTTAGGTAGGACTAGTAATCATAGTCTCCTGGTTTCTAGCCTGGAGCCTTAACTATATAGTATACCACACTGACTCTCCACAACAATCTAAATATCAATTCATGCTTTCTGTAATATCAGTTCTTAGAGTATACAATTCATAATAGAGTTACAAAGGATCAACCAGCTCTATCCCCTCTCAAACTGCTGTTTCCCATACAAAAAAGTTCTCTAACTCACCTGGCCCACTTTATTTTGTGCTACAAAGCAGAAAAAGAGAAAGAAGCCATGTTGATTATGAAGGAGAAAGGCTCAAAATCCGTTTGAAACAATGTATTAGCCTCACTGAAGCTGAGAATACAAAACACAACCTTTGAAGTTTGAAAACCCTCTTCAAGGTTATTTTCAAAAGCACAAGAAAGCAAAGACAAGCAAGACAGAACATATGCCATGTGCTAATGTGGAAGTAAACAGCAAACGTGTAAAATGTCAAGAGACAGAAGTGACACTGGCTGCATTCCCAACCCACTTAATACGGTTGTGCCACAAGCAACTAAGTTTGTGTTTCGCATGTTGCACCTTAGATGTGTAACTGACCTGCTTAAGAGCGTTTTGCAGGCACAATCATTAAACTACATATCCGATATCAAAAAGATTAAACGAGCATTATGACGAATACGGCCCATTATATTTTTCTCCTCCTCTTCCCTGGAGTTTACTACATGATATGTAGCCCCTCAGCTCTTCATTATTCACGTAGTTTCATGTTGCAGTTTTCTGTTCATATTTCAACACATTAAACTCTCCAGACATCAATCTGACTGGAATAGGAGATTAAACAGGATGTTCACATAAGAAGAAGCCAGGTTTATAGATTATATTCAGAGAAAATATGAAATGAACAATTATCATATAGCTTTTGAATAGTTATTGTTACTTGTAAATATTTCTATATATAATTTACATATATAGTTCATAGTCAAGGGGGTTATATGTTAGAGTTAAAGTAAGTTTATACTTGTTTATATTATGATTGGGTTGCTTGGGTTAAATTTGGATTATTATATGTTTAATCCTGTATTCAGCTCTGGGAAGTCAGGGGGGGAGGGGGGAAGGGGATTAGGGGACTGAAATTATAAAAATTGATGTATTTATATGTTATAGTTAAATAATAACTGTATTGAAAAGAGGAGATGCTCGGCTGGTACCCCAAACTGCACTTGAAGAGGCGGTTAAGAAGGGAGTGGGGATGTAGGAGGTGGAAAGGAGGAAGGTGGAGAGGTTGTGGGATGAGAGGGAGGAAGGACAGGAAAGTGGATGAGGGTGGAGGCAAGGCGGGGGCCGCCGAGCGTCTCCCCCCCCCAAAAAAAAGGTATGGATTTGGATTATTTTTTACTGCTTCTGTATGTAAATGCATCATATTGGTATTTGTTGTTTAATTATAAAAATTAATAAAACTTTATTTTAAAAAAAATAAAAAGAAGAAGAAGCCAGGTTTGATAGTTAAGTGCTGCAAAGTCCCAGTTTGCAGGATACTCCAAACGGCCTTCCAATTAAGTCCTCAAAGTAAAAGCAAGCGGCTACGCAGCTGCGCTTGTAAGACTGCGCCGGCGGGTGGCCTGACATCGCGACTATTACCCGCATCCGATTGGTCGAGGGCAAAGATTCGGAGGGACGCCTTCCCATTTGTTCTGGCGGGAAAGGCGGGAAAGGGGCAGACATCAGGGAGACCATTGCTCCGACTGCCGCTTCGGAAAGCCACGGAGATGAGGCGAAGCGGCGAGCGATACTGGCAGGATAATGGAATCGATCTGCGAGGAGAAGGCCCCGGGGTGGGAAATATCGGGGTGAGCCGAAGGAAAAAGTTTCTCGGTGTCCTTCGGCCCCCTTTCTTCACGGCTGGCTCCCCCCTCGCAATTCCCGCGTTCCGATGAACGTGCGAAGGAAGGGTGGCTCTCGATAGTGGCTTATGGGGACTGGTTCTGTTTTGACGGGGATGGAGCCCAAGTGGTTTTGGAAAATGGATCCCGATAACTCTCGGTGTTGCTTCGTGTCAGGGTACCATACCAGTATATAAGATGGCCTTGAAGAGTTTTTTTGTTTTGTTTTTGTGGCCCAAATCTGGTAGATTTATTTCAAAGTCACATCATTTTGCGGGTACTCCAGGGATTGAATCCTAGGACCTTATGGTGTTTTGCTGGCCCTTTGCTCTAAATTATTTTGTTTATCTCACATCACATATCTATGGACACATAATGTTGGTTTCTTCAGAATACATGGGTTTTCACATATTAAAATGTAGTTTGCTCAAAAACCTAGAGTTGCCTAGAGTTCCCACATTTGATAACCAATATTTACAAACCGTAGTTAATGGACTCTTTGCCTCCTAAGCAAGAACTAATGACATTAAAGCTAACATATGAGTTGGCCACTGTTTCTCCCTCCTTTGCCCAAATTCAAGTGAATGTGCTTTATATCAAAAAGTATATGTGAACTGTTTCAGTCAACCTTTTGGTTATATGTCTTGATAATTTTAAATGTAGTTTTATTGTAATTTACTATTTAAGCCAAATGCAAAATATACAGTATAGCAATGATAGAATTAAAATTTTACATGATTGGCTCAGTAAATAGAATGAATTACCACAAATTAGAGATTAAATTAATAGGAATTTAACTGAAACACTCTGAATGCAGTCTGTTTCTTCAATCAAAAGGGTTAGAAACCTCAATCTTGATTAAAGAAAATAGGGATTATATAGTAAAAAATACACTAAACAATCAGTTTGTTGATTCTGATATTTTATATACCTTCAAAACAGCTTACCCAAAGTAAAACATTTAGCGAATATTTTATTAAGTTCATTGTAATGGTAAGTGCATTTGATAAAAGTCGTGCAAAGCTCTTTCAGGATGGATTTGGTTTTGCAAAAGAGATTAATATTATGCTTAGCATATTCTTATGTTCATTGTTCCAAGTCTTACCAGTGGTTGGGTCAACGTATGCAGGATATTACTGGTGAGAGAGGAGTGCTGAAAGAAATAATCCGAAATGGCTCTGGTGAGACAGTCCCTCCTGATTCATCAGTATTAGGTAATGTGAATATTGATATTGTATTATGTCTATTTTTCCTTATTTAATTACGAGCTAGTGAAGGATAATTAAGAGATCATATTTTTAATTAGCAAATGAATCATGTTTTTAAATTAATATTTGTACCATATGTTCTGAAAAATTAGGCAAATGATAATTAAGAGGTTCTTAAGGCTGCACTGTGCTTTAGATTCATAGGTAAAAAAATGCCAGAATACTCACATAGCACTTATGTAACAGTACAGGTAAGCTAAAGCATATGTGCCTCAAATCTCTCCTAGAGACCTAGGCAAGATACCTGACTCAGTCATGTCCTTGATGTAATAGTTTGGAAGTTACTGCTACTATCACCTTTCTCGTGGCATCCTTCCCCATCCTTCCACTCTTTTGTGTGTGTGTTTGTTTGTGTGTGTGTCTGTGTGTGTGAACAAGAGAGAGAGATATGAGGGACTCCCATAATTGTTTTTTGACAAATAAAAAGGAAAAAAATAGAAATCATATTGAACCACCTCCTGTCCCTTTTGAACAGGTAGTCCTCAACTTATAGTTTATTTAGAGACTGTTCGAAGTTACAATAGCACTGAAAACAGTGACATGACCGTTTTTCACACAATCTTTGTAGTATTCCCATGTTCACGTGATCAAAATTCAGATGCTTGGCAACTAATTCATATTTATGATGGTTGCAAGGCTCCAGGGATATGTGATCACCCTTTGTGACTTTCTGACAAGCAAAGTCAATGGAAAAGCCAGATTCATTTAACCACTGCAGAGATTCACTTAACAATTGTGGCAAGAAAGATAATAAAATGGGGCAAAACTTATTTAACAAATGTTTTGCAGAAATTTTGGCCTCAGTTGTGGTCATAAGTTGAGGACTATCTGTATTGAGGTAAGTAGAGCATCAGCCCCCTTTCCCTCCTCCATTTGGGAAATAGACTAACTTGAGATAACTAAAATCAAACTTTTATTTAAAAAAAGGGGGGAATGTAAAATTCCCTTTTTAATTGGATTTAATTTTATTCAGTGGCAAATAGAGAACTGTTAGAATCACAGAAAGCTATTTAAAAGGATGTCCCATTGAAAAAATAAAAAGTGTAAGACTTTGGGAAATTTGCAGAATGCACCTGCTCTGGCTCTAAGAGGCCTGTCTCTTGTAAAGTGAGCTCCAAGTTTCATAAAACAAGTATTGAGCTTGGATAGAAAAATAAATACCAAAGACAATATTTAAATAACACAGATAATATTTAAATTCTAAAATTTTCTGACAAGACTGTTTACCCATATCTTAGAAAAAAAATTGGATTGCTAAAGCAATCTTGCAGAGGACGTCTTTGACTTATGACCACAATTGAGGCCAGGCTTCCACTGCTAAGTGAGGCAGTTGTTAAGTGAGTTTTGCCCCATTTTATCAACTTTTTGCCACAGTTGTTAAGCAAATTGTTGCAGCTGTTAAGTGAATCATGCAGTCATTAAGCAAATCTGGCTTTTCTCATGGCTTGTCAGAAGCCAGCTGGAAATGGTGAGCACATGATCCTGGGACGTTGCAATGGTCATAAATGCATGCCAGTTACCAAGCGCCCAAATTTTATTCATGTGACTGTGGGGATGCTGCAGCTGTCATAAGTATGAAAAATGGTCATAAGTCACTTTTTGCAGTGCCGTTGTAATTTTGAATGGTCGCTAAATGAACTGTTGTAAATCGAGGACTATATTTGTACAGTGATATTAGATTATCTGTAGGCATCAAATTACATGAAACCAAAGCTCACATTAAGAATTTGAGATTTGTTTTTTACTACTGAAGATTTCTGGTCAATATATACCATAAAAGCTATAGAAATAAGTATAAAATATAAAGATGGAATCTAAAACATGGGTCCTCAATCTGTGGGCCACGGCTTATTGGGCACTAGGCCGTGTGAGTGGCTGGCCGGGGTATGTGTTTATGTGTGTGCGCACAGCCCCACTCACACAAGCAGCGTGGGTGTTCATAGCCCCACTCACGTGGGCAATCAGGGCCCCACTTGCATGAGTTTCGTGGGCGGTCACAGCCCCACTTGTGTGGGTGTCGCAAGTATTTGTGGCCCCACTCATGTGAGTGTCGCCGGTGTTCACAGCCTCAGGCGAGTACCCATGGCCCCACTCGCGTCAGCAATGGGGGTTTGTGTGCACCTGTGTGTGGACATGCGTTCACCACCTCCAAAACCACTGATATTGAGGAATGTCAAGAAAAATTTATTGAATTGATGTAAGTGTAGTTGCAGTTGGTTATTGAATATGATAACAATACAGTAATTGTATTTGACAAGGAAAGCTGAATGAGTGTTCCAATTCATATTGTCTGACCCCAAAACTATGATAAATATATGACCAAAAACTATAATATGAATTTGTGTACCTTGGTAAAATGTTTAATAAAGGAAGAAAAATGGATGAAGAATTTTTTAAAAATACAAATGCTCATAGGATGGTGCTGATTAGTGTGTGGTCCATTAGGAGGAATCTATGTGTAGAATAAAGTAAAAATGACAGTATATACGTATTTCTGCTTATATGCATATATAGAAATAAGCGCATGTGGAAGAACAAAAGATGAATGTAATGGGAATGGAATACTTATGAAATGTGTGTAGAAAAAGTTGTGGATGTGAGGTTAAGAATAAATGGGCACTGAATGAATGAATAAAATACAAAATAGAATGGCAGGTACTTTGAAGTGGATTGGTCATATAAAGAGAATCAAAGAGTTTGAAATCACAAAAAAGGAAAAGATCAAGAAAGTTGTGGTTGGATAGAGTTGATGAAATTAACAAAAAGAAAGATGTCAAGTTTAAAGAACAAAACATAGCATGTGTGGATATGGTAGAAGCAAGGTTGTTTGCAAGAATATAAAGTTTTGGAGAAGTATAATGAGTGTTTGTATAAAAAGCGTTTTTCCCTTTTTTATTTCCTTAAGTTCTTTGTCTTTCTTTTAATATTTCTTATTCCACTTCTGCATTTTGCATAATACCATGTTCTGTATTCCAAAAGGGAAAGCATAATGGATAATGTGTTCCGTGATTAAAGAATTTAATACAATGCCAAGCATCAACAAACTTCAAAGAAAACATAGCAAAACTATTCCTAAACAAATTTATGCTGATGAAATTAAATATGTTTAATATTTCTCAGTGAAATTTATTTTGTCTCTGATTCTGATTTTTTCAGTGAAATTTTCAGGATATTTGGAACACACGGACAGACCCTTTGACACAAATTGGTTCAAGAAAAACCCCAAACTCATGAAACTTGGTGAAGGTGAGTGAAAGATACATGACTTAGTGGATATAAATATAATTTGAGTTTAATCTAATCAGGAAAGGCTTACATAGATATCTGATCTTGTGCATTGTAACTCTTTATTCTCATCATATTCTCCATTGTCACTTCTTGAATTATTTTCTGTCACTCATTTTCTCTTTTGCTTTCCTAGACATTACTCTAAGGGGTATGGAAGTGGGATTACTCACAATGAGAAAAGGAGAGTTGGCAAGATTTCTTTTCCAGCCAAATTATGCTTTTGGAACTTTGGGTTGCCCTCCTTTGATTCCCCCCAACGCCACAGTCTTGTTTGAAGTTGAGCTTTTGGACTTTTTGGACTCGGCAGAATCAGACAGGTTCTTTGACCTGCCTCCTGTGAGTAGACAAATTTATATCTAACAGCCTGTATTAGTACCATTCAGTTACATCTTCTGAAATAAGTTAGAAGTTTTGACCTATAATTTATATAGCAATGGTCCTTGTGAAACTATTTTTTTACAAGTAACCCGCTCAGCGTCACCTCAAACCACGAGATGGGCGGCATGTAAATTAAATAAAATTAAAATGTTGCCACTGAGGAGCTATTGAAGTTGGAGATTGCTCTCTGCCATGACTATAGGAAAAGTGAAAGCATTAGAATTGGAGATAGCAGTTGAAGGGCCAAAATAATTAAAGACAAGGCAGCTTTCCCTGCTTCTGACCTGTGGTAAAAATCAACTACCATGTTGGTCTTACATTCAATCTAAGAATGGGTGGATCTTGGCAATTTTCTTTTCATGCATACTTAGTGCTTTCATGTTTGATCTTAAGTTTTTTCCATATTGTTTATGAAGAAAAATGTTGATTTTTGATAACACTAAGAAAAATGAACCAAACAAAATTATCCCTTATTTCTACCCAGGATAAAAAACACCAATCAGTCTTTCATACATAGTGTCAAATCTTGTGGGGTTTCTTTCCATTTAGCTCTATGGAATATAGCTGGAGGGGAATAGACTAATGGGAAATAAATAATAAATCACAGATAATCCTTGATGCTTGTTAGTTTTGCTGCTGCTGTTGAGTGATCAAACTTTTCAGTTTATGGAACTGCCCCAACTGGGCATTTACAGTTACTCCTTGGGTTACAAATACTCATTCAGTGACCATTCAAATTACAACAGCGCTGAACAAGGGGGACTTACGATCAGACCTTGAAGTTGCAGCCATCGTGTTGCATGTTGGCAATCCAGGCAATTGGCATCCAACTTGCTACTACAATGGATGCAGCGTTTGACAGTCACATTATCATTATTTGCAACCTTTCCTGCTGGTTTCACATAAAGAAAATCAAGGAGGAAGCCAGCAGGAAGTTGCAAGTTCCTCTGGCTTTTTTGTCCCAAGCAGCTCCCAGATGGTATGAGGATCTCATACTCCAGTGGTGGCGAACCTATGACACGGGTGCCAGAGGCGGCACTCAGAGCCCTCTCTGTGGGCACGTGCGTCGTCGCCCCAGTCCTAGGCCTTCAGCTGGGTTTTATAAAACCTTTTCACTTTAGGCCTCCGCCGCCGTGTGCAAAAAAAAAGGTTCAATCAATCAGTCAATTTCAACTTCTCGCGGAGAAAAAAAAGTTCTTGCAAAGTTGGAATTGATTCATTGAACTTTTTAGTCCCACCCAGTCTGCCATTACCACTGCAGCCATGCCCACCCAATTGGCCACACCCAGCCAATGGGCCACACCCACCCGGCACCCGATGATGCATAAGTGGGTTTTGGGTTGCAGTTTGGGCACTCAGTCTCTAAAAGGTTCGCCATCACTATCATACTCTGTAGCACCCACCCACACTCTGGCCTTTTTGTCTGGAATGCAGTTTCAGTGCCTGTTCCTATGTCACGGTCATATGAGGCCCTCAGAACCCACTTGGTCCTTGCTTAATGACCGCAGGGGAGACTGCCAAGATGGTTGTCATTAAGCAATGTAATCGCGTGATGTCTTTGACTGCATGCTTAGCAAGGATAGGAAGCAAGCAATTTCTGTAGGCCATCTCTCCTTTGCCTTTCCCTCCACCCCTTCAGGCAGATCGATTGGAGAAGAGATTTCAAGAGAGTAAGCTGTATGCTCTTCTAGACATCAAGAGCAATGCAGTTGCACCAGCAGCAGGAAAGGGTCAGGCAAAGGAGAGATGGCCTACAAAACTAGCTTTTTTCTCCCCATTCGCCTTGTAGAGTGGACGGATTGGAGAGGAAGAGATTTAAAGAGCATAGTTTAAGCTACGTAGCATGCCTGTGGCTCTCGGCCCTGGGCTGTGGCATGATCACATTGCTTTCAATGTGTGCAAGACAGTAAGCAGGGACTTGAGCATTCCAAAAGATGGAGGACTGGTTCGGAGGCAAACAAAAGTCAAAGATGTGAAAGTGAGTAGTTTTGTCTCTTTCCAGCTGGAAAGTACAGTTGCAGTCACATAATTTTCCACAGTGATATTTCGCTTAGCAACAGAGTTACCAGTCCCAATTAGGTTCATTAAGTGAGTCTACCTGTATCTAGTGGTGTAACTCTGAAACCCCAGAAAAAAGTAGGACATGGTTTTTCAGACTTCTGTTGTTGT
>NW_015386630.1:0-8063 GCF_001527695.2 Protobothrops mucrosquamatus | reverse complement strand
AGGTATAACATGGCAACAGCCCAGCAAGAGCACTTCATTGGTTAATCTACTCACCAATGCTTAAGGATAGAAAGTAAGAGGCCAGAAAGAGGGAAAAGTGGGCCATAGCACCGTTGTTGATCCGAGCTGTTATCAGACAAGCAAGGTCACACAGAGCTACGCACTTTCACATCGCTATGGAGATGTGAGAGGAGAAGTTTAGATGCAGAGAGGAGGGGCACATGTCAGAAGGGACAGTTTTCCATCACCACCTTTATCTGTCTCTCACCTCCACATTCTGTAAAGACAAGTCTTCCTAATTTCTGCAGCATTAGAAAAATGAAACCAAATTCCCATGTGATGCCAGTGTTTTCCCCATTACAGTTGTTCTAAGTCTAAGATGAATATTAGCAATTAAGCTGCCTTTTTATATCCTGTTTGTAGGAGACAAAATCGCATACGCTTACTTATACATTTTCTACTTCAGCTGATATGATATCTTCATATCAGTCATGATTAAATTTACATTCTGACTTATAAATGTCAAACAACAAAAAGGCTAATTAATGCAAGTCAAATGAGTTAAATCAGTTAGCAATGACACCTTAACAAAAAAGGATACATTTTTGCATTTTTCTAAATGCTGGAAGAGTGGGCCAAATATACCTTGCTTGGTAGAGAGCATTCCATATTCTGGACAAGACCCTCTCCTACCAGTATGTCCACAATACCACTGAGCTTCTGATAATGGGATATAATTAAAATGGTCCCTAAAAATTGGGCAGATTTGTAGTAGGAGAGGCAGTCTTAAGCCATTTAGGGCTTTAGAGAACTAACTTGTGTAGGTTTCCAGTATAACAATTCTAGCTTAAATTTATAACTTTTGGGACTAGTTTCTCTAACTAGATTGTTGCTTCTCTGCATAGGAGCAGCAGGATAGATTTCCACTGGAGAAAATTATAAAGGTAGCAGAAACGGAACGTGAATTTGGCAATTACCTCTTCCGTCAGACACGTTTCATGGATGCCAAGGAGAGGTACAAGCGGGTAAGTAACATTCGTGGAATACGGGAATGAATCACAAATTACTCCTAGAAATTTAAAATAGAAGTATATAGTATATCCTACACAAAAATCTTCTCTTCCTATTCACGCCAAAATGTGAACATTTTTAAGCCTATGCAGTCCTAGGCTGCATCAACAGAGGGATTGCATCAAGATCACAAGAAGTGATAGTACCGCTCTACCCAGCATAAGTGAGGTCACATTTGGAATACTGTGTTCTGGTTGCCATGATACAAAAAAGATACTGAGATTCTAGAAAGAGTGCAGAGAATAGCAACAAAGATGATAAGGGGTGTCAAACTGCCGGCCAGCAGGCCGGACGCATCATCGGGAAACCACGCCCATCCCATTGCCGGCAATGGCAAAACTCCGATACGTTGCGCAACGTCACGTGACGTCGCGAGTTTGACATGTCTGGTCTAGAGGCTAAACCGTATGATGAAACAGTTAAGGGAACTAGTTATGTCTAACCTAACCCCCCCCCCCAAAAAAAAAGGATTAGGAGTAACATGATAGTTGTCTTCCAGTAGTTGAGGGGCAGTCACAGGGAGGAGGGGGTTGACTTATTATCCAAAGCACCTTTGGGTAGGACTTGAATCAATGGGTGGAAGCTTGTTAAAGAGAGATCCAATCTGGAACTAAGTAGAAGTTTCCTGACAATAAGAACAATTAAATAGTGGAACAGCTTGCCTCCCAGAGTTATGTGTGCTCCATTGCTGAAGGTCTTCAAGAAAAGATTGGACAGTGATTTGTCTAGGATACAATAAGGTCTCCTGCTTTGAGCTGGGGGGGATGGGTGGGCTAGAAGACCTCCAAGGTTGCTTCTAGCCCTATGATTCTATATATGTAAGCTCTAGAAAATGCTGTTTTCTGGAAGTTCTAATTAAAAACATCAGATTTTATATATGCTATCTTGCAGTTAGTATGGTTCTATCATAGTCTTTTAAAAATACAAAGCTATGTGAAAAAGTCACAATTGATTGGAATCATCATTTATTAAATGTTGGTAACCTTGACCAGAATTTGAAAAGAATGATTTTTGTTTGACCACTTGTGAATTTTCTGAAGTCTTTTTCCCAAAGTTAGTAAGATTGGGGGACAGCTACACAGAAGAAACAAGAAAATTATCATTTAAAAGAGCCTGTGTGGTATAGAGTTAAGATGGTTGAAGAAACCCAGGCTCTAGTGCTAGTGTAGAAGCCCAGTGGGTGATTGGACCATTCATTCTTTCTCGGCCCAACCAGCCTGAAGGAGTGGTTGTGAGAAAAAAAAGTGCGGTCCTCTTGGGGTCCTTAATAGAAGGTAGGATAAAACCTTTAATAAATAATACATAAACATTTATTTGAATTGTCTCCCAAGTCAGCATCCATACAACCCAACACATACGGCAGTCAGTACATTTGTCTAACGGGAGCATTTCTAGCAATTCTCTATCACAGATCTTTTTGCTGATGTAAGCTTATTGTTTTATTTCTATTCACCAGGCTTTTTCAGTACTCAATCGTATATGTGCCAAAGAGACTGGAAAAGACAAAGTTGATGCTGCCAGGCTTCTGGTCTTCCTGAACTTATCTTTTGTTTGCTTGAAGTTGGAGCGTCCAGATCGAGCCCTAGTCTATGGCGAAAAAGCCTTAGAGCTAGATAAAAAGAATGCTAAAGCCCTCTTCAGATGTGGCCAGGTAAGGAGGTTGGTTTTTTTTTCCATTTTGTACTAGCTGTACCCGGCCACGCATTGCTGGTTAAATGGAAAAGAAAGAAAAGAGAAAGCGCACGTTTCTAATATGTTTAATTTCACAATGCTTGTGGGTATACAGTATTTTTTGTTGTTCCATTGTCTGTGCAGATATTACGTCCAACAGATGGCGCTGTTTTTCAAAAACATGTTTTTACCTGTCACAGGTGTGACATCTATATAATAGTAGATATATAAAAACACGTGCGTATTCGAATGCAACGTTGTGTCAAAATTTCAAAGCAATTGGTGAAGAACTTTTGGAGATTTAAGATTTTGAACAAACGAACATTTACATTTTTATTTATATAGATATCTGGCAGAATTCTTGAGAGTTTTTTTAATAAGTCAGACTAGCTTTCCTTCCTGCTAGGAAATTGTTAGGGCAGGTTTGAGTAATGGAAACCAAGAACTAAGAGTGTATTAAAATGTTTCAGCTTCTTCCAGCATCATCTTACATAATTACTTGGTGTTTCATATTGTAAATTTCATATTGTAAATTGACTAAAGACCACTGAAATTGGCACAACAATCCTCATTTTAGGATGTGGGTGTGAAAAGTTTCCCAAGTTTATTCACCATGAGATAATTAGACAGTGTCTGTGAATTTCATCAATATATGAAGAGATTTAAAGTAAATAATTTTAACAGTAAAACAATTTTACGGAGAATCTGCTTTACTCTTTACAGATTACATTCTAGTATGTGATGTCTAATTATTTCTGCTTTGCTTTTCTTATACAGAAATCTCACTTTGGAAATTATGTTAATATTTTTGCTTTTCTGTTTCTAATCTAGTGAACATCTGTTGACAGAAAGCCAAACAAAAGTAGTTAAGCAATGATTTAAATTACATATCTAATCCACAGTTTATTAAAACAATTCTTACTTAAATACAATTTCTGGGAATGCACAACCAGTTAAACCGTGACCCATGATTTACAAACCACAATAACTAGATTTACACAATATTAAACCCATCTTTTAAAAATGGGTACTAATGTGGAGACCATGGATGCTTAGTGACTGCAGATCTCTGCTTTGCTTGTAAATATATCCAATTTGACATAAACAATTTGACTTTGATTTGATTGTCTCGCTATGTACTATTTTATGATAAGTTCCCCCTCCCCACACTGTATAGCCCTCATTCTTTATGTGTCTGCAACATGCTCTCAAAACTGATGTGTCCATTGTATGAACCTATCATTATGTGCAAGACTTCTAGATTACAATCAATAAGGCAGAATTGCAAAGAATTTCAGCTTGCTGTATGAACCTGGCCAAAAAAATAAATCCTTTACCTTGTTTTACTCTTCAAGGGAAGTGATCAAACTGCAATTGCAATTTATGTACATTCTGTATTCTTAATTTCCAGGCATGCCTTTATTTGACAGAGTATGAGAGAGCCCGAGAGTTTCTGGTAAGAGCTCAGAAAGAACAGCCCTTCAACCAAGATATTAACAAAGAATTGAAAAAGCTGGCCAGGTGATAGAGCACTTACTTGACTGCTATATTTTTTTAATAAATTAGCTGAAGTGGAAACTCATTCACTTACCACTTAGATTCATGGTAATGGTTCAAATGTATTCCTTGTAAGCTATTCAATCCTCAGTATTCTTCTAATGATTAAAAGTATATTGGACTGAATAAGTGAGCATACCAAATAGGCAGAAATAGCATTAGTTTGCTACAAAGTACAGGTGATCCTCAACTTGCAACCATAAGTGAGCTCAGAGTTGTAGTTGTAATTGTGGCAATTGTTAAAAAAAGTCACTATGTAACCATACCCGATTTTATGTCCTTTTTGTGGTGGTTGTGAAGCAAACACTTTATTAGCATGGACATTTTTGCTGGAAACCAGGAAAAAAAAGCTGAAAATTATAGTCACAAAACAGGTCCTGCAAATGACCGTAAATGTGAGCCGGTTGCTGAGCACCTAAAATGTGATCACATGACTGCAGAGAGATGTGTGGCGATCGGAACTTTGAATCCCAGGTCATAAGCAGCTCTAGGGTGGTTCATCATAATTTCAAATGGTCATTAAGTGACCAGTTATTAAGTGAGGACTTCTTGTAGGTTAAATCTCTTCAGATGGTGAAGCCCATTGAAACATTGATCAAACGCCAATAAAAATCTGTTTCACTTATCCAGAGTTTGGAAACACTTCTCTTAGGACCGTGGTGGCGAACCTGTGGCACGCAGAGCCCTCTCTGTGGGCACGCATGCCATTGCCCCAGTCCTAGGCCTTCAGCTGAGTTTTATAAAACCTTTTCACTTTAGGCCTCTGCCCCCGTGTGCAAAAAAAAAAAAGGTTCAATCAATCAATTTCAACTTCTCGCAGGAAAAAAAAAGATCTCGCAAAGTTGGAATTGATTGATTGAACTTTTTAGTCCCACCCAGTCTGCCGTTACCACCGCAGCCAGGCCCACCCAATGGGCCACGCCCACCCGGCACCCGACGATACATAAGTGGTTTTGGGTTGCAGTTTGGGCATTCGGTCTCTAAAAGGTTCGCCATCACTGTTTTACGATATGGGAAAGTTCCCCCATCCCTCTGAAGCTCCTTGCTTGTTTCTTTAGATGATTTCCCGCTCTGTTCTTTGCTAAGTTCACTTGGTTTTTCTGGATAACATAGCTGGAAAAATGCCTTTATTTGGGCAGACTAAAATGCATTTTCCCCTTATGCTAGACAGGACACTTTAATACTAACTATCTTTATAGCCTTTCAACAGAAGGCTAGAAGGAGAATTTCATTGGTTCTTTCAGCTAAAGGCTTTTGCAAACCTACTCACAAGAGAACAGGCACGGTTTTGGTTGGCTTTTAGCACAACTGGCTTCTTTGTTTAGCAAATATTTTGCTTCTGCTTTACAAACATAGAGAGTCTTCTGGAATTTCATGCTTAAAGGGTCATTTATCAAATGGTCATTTTATTGGCCACTGGAAATGTATTAATACAGTTTAAATGATGCACAACATATTCAGCTGTTAAATTATTAAATTAATTTTGTTATAAATAAAAATAATATAAATGAGAATAGAGCTATTAAATTTCATTAAATGATGTTCATTATATTCAGCTGGAGACCTCTCTTGTGGCTCCTGATGAATATTGCACTAAAATCAGTCTGATTTTAAGGCTCATTAAACTAAGTGCAAAACCCAGTTCTTGATGTTATTAGCCACACTCACACAGTTCTCTAGTTCTAGAGTAAACAGTTGCATGTTTAGACTCTGTTTCAAAATGTCTGCTTTTTAAAAACAAACTGATGGCACTCCAGTGCTGAAACAATTTGCTTTAACTTGCAGCTGTTACAGAGATTACATGGTGAAAGAGAAGGAGATGTGCTGTAAGATGTTTGCCTCACTGAATTCTCATTCATCAAAAACAAACTTGGAAGGTAATAGGATTGCTTGGAGAGTTGGAGGTACTGGTCTTTATGTGATTCTGGATTGCATCTTGAAGATTTACTCTCTCTTATGCATACACATATCTGTTTATGCATGACAATTGCATAGATCAGACAGTGCCTTGCACCTTGACAAGAGCATGCCATTCATTTATTCTGCAGTTAGTCAACGAATAGAATAGAATAGAATAGAAGCTGGAAGGGACCTTGGAGGTCTTCTAGTCCAGCCCCCTGCTCAAGCAGGAGAACCTATACCATTTCAGACAAGTGACTGTCTTGTCTCTTCTTAAAAACCTCCAGTGATGGAGCGCCCACGATTTCTGAAGGCAAGCTGTTCCACTGGTTAATTGTCCTCACTGTTAGGAACTTTCTCCTTAATTCCAAGTTGCTTCTCTCTTTGATTAGTTTCCAACCATTGTTTCTTGTCCTGCCCTCTGGTGCTTTGGGGAATAGTTGGACGCCCTCTACTTTGTGACAGCCCCTCAAATACTGGAATACTGCTATCGTATCACCCCTATTTCTTCTTCTTTTTAGATTAGCCAAACCCAAGTCCTGCAGCCATTCTTCATATGTTTTAGTCTCCAGGTTTGATCATCTTAGTTGCTCTTCTCTGAATTTTTTCCAAGGTATCAACATCTTTTTTGTAGTATGGTGACCAAAATTGGTTGCAGTGTTCCAGGTGTGGTTTCACTAGGGTTTTATAAAGCGGTACTAATACTTCACGTGATCTTGGTTCTATGCCTCTGTTTATACAACCCAGGATTGTATTAGCTTTTTTGGCTGCTGCTGCACATTGCTGGCTCGTGGTCAAGTGATCGTCCACTAGGACTCCAAGGTCCCTCTCACAATTACTGTTTTTGAGACAGGTCTCACCTAATCTGTACTTAGACTTAAATGTTGCTTTGCTATCAAATCCCCATCACACCCACCTGTCATTCTATTTAAATGGCCGAAGTGTTAATCACCTTTGCATAAGAATCAAACAGTGTTTTCATTTTTTATAGTTTCTTTAACTATCTGGAATAATTGGCAGCTGTCTATTCTTGCTAGATAGTAATATTAGCCATGGCTATTTCCATAGTTTACTATAACTAAATCCCATTATAGACTAAGCATGTAGACTAGGTTAGGCCTATTGGTCAGTCACTGACCTTAGTTTGAAAATGTTGATTATTTTAACTGTTTGTGACAGTTTAAGCAATAATGCTAACACCTAAATTCTCTATTTGGAATTTGTTAAATGAAAGTAGATTTGGAGAGAAGGCAAGATAGCGCTAACCTTTTTTATTCAGAGGTTTGATATCTAAGTAAAGTAATGGTGTTTAGGATTTGAGCTTGACTCCTAGTAATTCTGTGAAAACCAGTTCATCCGTACTCTGGAAATCCTTTTTGATTGTAATTGCTGGGTGGGAATGAACAAGACGAATTGATCAAATGATTCTCAGGACAGCTGCAGGGCTTCTTCTTCTGTGCTTCTTTCTTTTTAATCAGTTAAGTGTAAAGAAGTCTTTAAATTTGAACCATTCGTATGAAATGACAAGATTTCAATACTGAACCTCAACATTGTTGTAGAGGTTTCTTATCTGCGTACCAGCACACATTTCGGAGATGAAAATTGGAAGGTCATACACTGCAGCTTTTAAAAAAAAATTGAGATGGCAAATGCTACATGTGGTTTTATACCAAATATGCAACAATGCATTTGGTTTGCATTTCTCAGATATTTTGAAAACCGGCATCCAGCTAAAGAATTGTGAACAAATTAGTGCTAAGTAGACTAAGGATAAATTGAACTTGATCTCAGGGACAAAACAAAACAGTATTTGAGGGAAGACTGTAGTCCAGGGGTCTTCAAACGTGGCAACTTTAAGACTTGTG